>NC_042957.1:2252363-2309863 GCF_901001165.1 Salmo trutta | reverse complement strand
TGTCCTGTGTATAAAACAACCTGTAAACTTCCTTTCTGTGTATAAAACAACCTGTAAACTTCTGTCCTGTGTATAAAACAACCTGTAAACTTATGTCCTGTGTATAAAACAACCTGTAAACTTCTGTCCTGTGTATAAAACAACCTGTAAACTTCTGTCCTGTGTATAAAACAACCTGTAAACTTCATGACTAAATTTGCTCTCATGTACTGAACAGGTTAGAGGTTCATCTCCTTGTGATGTCCGTCACTTTAGAATGACTTATTTTGTAAAAATGGACTGTGTTTTAAAGGACTCACGCAAAGATAGATACAGGAAAAAAACAAACAAACAAAAAAGGTTAAACATTTCAGGTTGTCTCGACATGTTTCTGGGCATCTGGTTCCCGTCGTTCATCTGCAAGGAGAGACAAAAGGAATCATTCACATTACAATGCTGGATTCATTCATGCTGATTCATGCTGGATTCATTCATGCTGATTCATGCTGGATTCATGCTGATTCATGCTGATTCATGCTGATTCATGCTGGATTCATGCTGGATTCATGCTGGATTCATTCATGCTGATTCATGCTGGATTCATTCTGATTCATGCTGGATTCATGCTGATTCATGCTGATTCATGCTGGATTCATGCTGGATTCATTCATTCTGATTCATGCTGATTCATGCTGATTCATGCTGGATTCATGCTGGATTCATGCTGATTCATGCTGGATTCATGCTGATTCATTCTGATTCATGCTGGACTCATGCTGATTCATGCTGATTCATGCTGATTCATGCTGGATTCATGCTGGATTCATTCTGATTCATGCTGGATTCATGCTGGATTCATGCTGATTCATGCTGGATTCATGCTGGATTCATGCTGATTCATGCTGGATTCATGCTGATTCATGCTGATTCATGCTGATTCATGCTGGATTCATTCATGCTGATTCATGCTGGATTCATTCATGCTGGATTCATGCTGGATTCATTCTGATTCATGCTGGACTTATGCTGATTCATGCTGATTCATGCTGATTCATGCTGGATTCATGCTGATTCATGCTGATTCATGCTGGATTCATGCTGGATTCATGCTGGATTCATTCATGCTGGATTCATGCTGATTCATGCTGATTCATGCTGATTCATGCTGGATTCATGCTGATTCATGATGGATTCATTCTGATTCATGCTGATTCATGCTGGATTCATGCTGGATTCATGCTGATTCATGCTGATTCATGCTGATTCATGCTGGATTCATGCTGGATTCATTCTGTTTCATGCTGGATCATGCTGATTCATGCTGATTCATGCTGGATTCATGCTGGATTCATGCTGGATTCATTCATGCTGGATTCATGCTGATTCATGCTGATTCATGCTGATTCATGCTGGATTCATGCTGATTCATGATGGATTCATTCTGATTCATGCTGATTCATGCTGGATTCATGCTGGATTCATGCTGATTCATGCTGATTCATGCTGATTCATGCTGATTCATGATGGATACATGCTGATTCATGATGGATTCATACTGGATTCATGCTGGATTCATGCTGGATTCATGCTGGATTCATACTGGATTCATGCTGATTCATGCTGGATTCATGCTGGATTCATGCTGTATTCATACTGGATTCATGCTGATTCATGCTGATTCATGCTGGATTCATGCTGATTCATGCTGGAATCATGCTGGAATCGTTCATTTTAAAACCATGCTATGTTGACCATTGGTGTCATTAATATGCACGGTTGTAAACAACAGCTCTGCTGCAGTATCAGGTTCGCCGTAAAACACCCCTGTTAATAAACATTCAGTAAAATAGCTTTAGCTATCGCAACAAATCACAGCCTGTGTGACAGCATGCATGGAAGCTTACCTGTCATGTCCACAGCGATGGAGCAGCATTGCCAGGTTGGCTGCAATGTGACTACAAACGTTTCGCGCTCGGTGGAATGAGAACACAAGTAATGCTGCCTTCGAATCCCGTCCCAAATAGCAGTAACCTAAATAGCATGTAACCTAAATAGCAGTAACCTAAATAGCAGTAACCTAAATAGCATGTAACCTAAATAGCAGTAACCTAAATAGCATGTAACCTAAATAGCAGTAACCTAAATAGCATGTAACCTAAATAGCATGTTACCTAAATAGCAGTAACCTAAATAGCATATAACCTAAATAGCATGTAACCTAAATAGCATGTTACCTAAATAGCATGTAACCTAAATAGCAGTAACCTAAATAGCAGTAACCTAAATAGCATGTAACCTAAATAGCAGTAACCTAAATAGCAGTAACCTAAATAGCAGTAACCTAAATACCATGTAACCTAAATAGCAGTAACCTGAATAGCAGTAACCTAAATAGCAGTAACCTAAATAGCAGTAACCTAAATAGCAGTAACCTAAATAGCAGTAACCTAAATAGCAGTAACCTAAATAGCAGTAACCTAAAAGTACCACCCATTAAGTTAAAGGTGCCTTTTGGAGGCAGGTAGGTGCCTTTGGAGGCAGGTAGGTGCCTTTGGAGGCAGGTAGGGGGATTTGGAGGCAGGTAGGTGCCTTTGGAGGCAGATAGGTGCCTTTGGAGGCAGGTAGGTGCCTTTGGAGGCAGGTAGGTGCCTTTGGAGGCGGGTAGGTGCTTTTGGAGGCAGGTAGGTGCTTTTGGAGGCAGGTAGGTGCCTTTGGAGGCAGGTAGGTGCTTTTGGAGGCAGGTAGGTGCCTTTGGAGGCAGGTAGGTGCTTTTGGAGGCAGGTAGGTGCTTTTGGAGGCAGGTAGGTGATTTTTGGAGGCAGGTAGCCAGCAGCCTTCGGATTGGTTAAATAATAACAGTAGGCTACACCAACATTAGTTTCCATTCATACAAAGTGTGAAAATGATTTCCCAGCACTGGGCTTGAAGTCGCGATGATCGGAGCCTGAACGTGCTGCTTAGACCACTGCACTAAGGCAGTTCACAGCGCTCCAGCAGGCCCTGAGGATACTTGATGATTCTTGATGGTATGAAGACGGTTGGTTTGCACATTCTTCCCTAAACAATAGCCCCTAGGTACGGTACTGTATTGTATAGCCTACAAACACTGTTTCCAGCTGACCCCCAGGCGGAAATTCTACTTCTTAAATATTTATTCAAATTTTCCTGTTGTAGGATTATTTTCGTCTTGCGATGAAATGGGTCGTATTATTAAGATCTGACATCTGTAGGTAATTATTTTTTTAAAATAAGCTTTAATAAATAATATTTAATGTAAAGCTTTGAATCGGAACGTTTTTGTGATGGGAGGGGTGAAATGTTGAACCTTTTTTAATCATATATTGTAGAGGTGGCGGCCAATCAGATCGGAGGTGTGGGTTATTGGAGGCGTGGCTTTCACATAGTTATTTTTGGTCACCCATGTTTTTCCTATATCATCATGTTAAGTTTGTACACTGAAAATTTAAATGCTCCTTGAATATTTATGAATATTACATATTGTAATATAATATGAACAATATTACGATTTTCTGATTACGTAATGAAGTGGTAACTATTTCAATAGGCTCTCGAAGGAAATCACTTCTGTTAGCCTCATTGAGCTACAAAACTGTCAGTGTTCAACCTTAATAACATCAATCAATCAAATGTATTTATAAAGCCCTTCTTACATCAGCTGATATCTCAAAGTGCTGTACAGAAACCCAGCCTAAAACCCCCAAACAGCAAGCAATGCAGGTGAAGAAGCATGTGATGACAACAGAACAAATGAACATGACATGTACTCTAAAAATATCTATCTTAACCCCACTCCTCTAATAAGCCCCGTCTCCACTCCGGGATTCCCCCACTCCCCTAATAAGCCCCGTCTCCACTCCGGGATTCCCCCACTCCCCTAATAAGCCCCGTCTCCACTCCGGGATTCCCCCACTCCCCTAATAAGCCCCGTCTCCACTCCGGGATTCCCCCACTCCTCTAATAAGCCCCGTCTCCACTCCGGGATTCCCCCACTCCTCTAATAAGCCCTGTCTCCACTCTGGGATTCCTCCACTCCCCTAATAAGCCCCGTCTCCCCCAGGAACACCTTAAACCATTAAAAGCTCCTCCAAGAACCCCTCAACAAAACAAAGATGCAAATATGTACAAGCAGAAACTACAGTTGTCAATTAGAGTTGGAACTAATTCTAAGAGGCTACAATATTGCATAAGCCATAAACCCTGGCCCGGCCCGGTCCAAACAAAGTCTTAGAATATCATTTACGTTTTCATATTATGTTTTGTTTTCGGACGCAACTCGAATAAACTTTGATAGCTTTTATTAGGTCATCAAAAGGGGACCATCCCCCAAAGGTTTGGTTGGTTTGTAAAACCGGTACATTCAGATAAGTAAAAAAAAAAAGTGTGATGGGTCCACACTCAACAACAACAAAAAAAGATATTGCAAACTGTGAACGAAAACATTTTGTTCATGTCGGACCAATACGCAGTGGGTTGCGGCTCAACATCATATTTAATAAATATGTTGAACGGGGAAAAAACAAGAAATGCAGAAAACACGACAGGAGACAGTTTTGCAGGCTATGACAACTAGCAGTGCAAAAATCAACTACCCACAAAACCCCAGGTGAAAACAAGCTCCCTAAATATGACTCTCAATCAGGAACAACGAAGTACAGCTGTTCCTGATCGAGAGCCACACCAGGCCAACAAAGAAATACACAAACTAGAAAAACCTAGAACACCAAAACAAGAACATAACCCGAAAACCCCGGAACACATAAATACAACACCCCTCTACATACACATAACCCCCGGACCACATAAAACAAATACCCCTCTGCCACGTCCTGACCAAACTACAATTACAAATAATCCCTAATACTGGTCAGGACGTGACAATTCTGTCACGATGAAGCTCAAATTACTGAGGACATTATATAATCCCTAGAATGGACATTTGCATCCTAACAACATGAGTAAAAAATATATTTTCTTGATCAGGTAAAACATGCTCCTTGAAGAGTTAGCCTGCTGTAGGGTTTTGCTCCAATCCTGTTGTAACACACCTGATCAAAGTTCTGGTGAGCAGCTATAATCATGTGTTAGAACAGGGCTGGGGGGGAAAAAAGCCTGCAAGGAAACAGAATGAATGTTTAGATCAAATAAAATCAAATAAAATGTTATTGGTCAAATGCTGAATACAACAGGTGTAGTAGACCTTACAGTGAAATGCTGAATACAACAGGTGTAGTAGACCTCACAGTGAAATGCTGAATACAACAGGTGTAGTAGACCTTACAGTGAAATGCTGAATACAACAGGTGTAGTAGACCTTACAGTGAAATGCTGAATACAACAGGTGTAGTAGACCTTACAGTGAAATGCTGAATACAACAGGTGTAGTAGACCTCACAATGAAATGCTGAATACAACAGGTGTAGTAGACCTCACAGTGAAATGCTGAATACAACAGGTGTAGTAGACCTCACAGTGAAATGCTGAATACAACAGGTGTAGTAGACCTTACAGTGAAATGCTGAATACAACAGGTGTAGTAGACCTTACAGTGAAATGCTGAATACAACAGGTGTAGTAGACCTCACAGTGAAATGCTGAATACAACAGGTGTAGTAGACCTCACAGTGAAATGCTGAATACAACAGGTGTAGTAGACCTCACAGTGAAATGCTGAATACAACAGGTGTAGTAGACCTCACAGTGAAATGCTGAATACAACAGGTGTAGTAGACCTCACAGTGAAATGCTGAATACAACAGGTGTAGTAGACCTTACAGTGAAATGCTGAATACAACAGGTGTAGTAGACCTTACAGTGAAATGCTGAAAACAACAGGTGTAGTAGACCTTACAGTGAAATGCTGAATACAACAGGTGTAGACCTCACAGTGAAATGCTGAATACAACAGGTGTAGTAGACCTCACAGTGAAATGCTGAATACAACAGGTGTAGTAGACCTCACAGTGAAATGCTGAATACAACAGGTGTAGTAGACCTTACAGTGAAATGCTGAATACAACAGGTGTAGTAGACCTCACAGTGAAATGCTGAATACAACAGGTGTAGTAGACCTCACAGTGAAATGCTGAATACAACAGGTGTAGTAGACCTTACAGTGAAATGCTGAATACAACAGGTGTAGTAGACCTCACAGTGAAATGCTGAATACAACAGGTGTAGTAGACCTCACAGTGAAATGCTGAATACAACAGGTGTAGTAGACCTCACAGTGAAATGCTGAATACAACAGGTGTAGTAGACCTTACAGTGAAATGCTGAATACAACAGGTGTAGTAGACCTTACAGTGAAATGCTGAATACAACAGGTGTAGTAGACCTTACAGTGAAATGCTGAATACAACAGGTGTAGTAGACCTCACAGTGAAATGCTGAATACAACAGGTGTAGTAGACCTCACAGTGAAATGCTGAATACAACAGGTGTAGTAGACCTCACAGTGAAATGCTGAATACAACAGGTGTAGTAGACCTCACAATGAAATGCTGAATACAACAGGTGTAGACCTCACAGTGAAATGCTGAATACAACAGGTGTAGTAGACCTCACAGTGAAATGCTGAATACAACAGGTGTAGTAGACCTTACAGTGAAATGCTGAATACAACAGGTGTAGTAGACCTCACAGTGAAATGCTGAATACAACAGGTGTAGTAGACCTCACAGTGACATGCTGAATACAACAGGTGTAGTAGACCTCACAGTGAAATGCTGAATACAACAGGTGTAGTAGACTTTAAGAAAAAATAACTGTTAAGTAAACAAATAATTAAAGAGCAGCAGTAAATAACAATAGTGGGGCTGTCAATGTAGAGGCTATATACAGGGGGTACCGGTACAGAGTCAATGTGGAGGCTATATACAGGGTGTACCGGTACAGAGTCAATGTGGAGGCTATATACAGGGGGTACTGGTACAGAGTCAATGTGGAGGCTATATACAGGGGGTACCGGTACAGAGTCAATGTGGAGGCTATATACAGGGGGTACCGGTACAGAGTCAATGTGGAGGCTATATACAGGGTGTTACGGTACAGAGTCAATGTGGAGGCTATATACAGGGGGTACCGGTACAGAGTCAATGTGGAGGCTATATACAGGGGGTACCGGTACAGAGTCAATGTGGAGGCTATATACAGGGGGTACCGGTACAGAGTCAATGTGGAGGCTATATACAGGGGGTAACGGTACAGAGTCAATGTGGAGGTTATATACAGGGGGTACCGGTACAGAGTCAATGTGGAGGCTATATACAGGGGGTACCGGTACAGAGTCAATGTGGAGGCTATATACAGGGGGTACCGGTACAGAGTCAATGTGGAGGCTATATACAGGGGGTACTGGTACAGAGTCAATGTGGAGGCTATATACAGGGTGTTACGGCACAGAGTCAATGTGGAGGCTATATACAGGGGGTACCGGTACAGAGTCAATGTGGAGGCTATATACAGGGGGTACCGGTACAGAGTCAATGTGGAGGCTATATACAGGGGGTACCGGTACAGAGTCAATGTGGAGGCTATATACAGGGGGGTACCGGTACAGAGTCAATGTGGAGGCTATATACAGGGGGGGTACCGGTACAGAGTCAATGTGGAGGCTATATACAGGGGGTACTGGTACAGAGTCAATCTGGAGGCTATATACAAGGGGTACCGGTACAGAGTCAATGTGGAGGCTATATACAGGGGGTACTGGTACAGAGTCAATGTGGAGGCTATATACAGGGGGGTACCGGTACAGAGTCAATGTGGAGGCTATATACAGGGTGTTACGGTACAGAGTCAATGTGGAGGCTATATACAGGGGTACCGGTACAGAGTCAATGTGGAGGCTATATATAGGGGGTACCGGTACAGAGTCAATGTGGAGGCTATATACAGGGGGTACCGGTACAGAGTCAATGTAGAGGCTATATACGGGGGTACCGGTACAGAGTCAATGTGGAGGCTATATACAGGGGGTACCGGTACAGAGTCAATGTAGAGGCTATATACAGGGGGTACCGGTACAGAGTCAATGTGGAGGCTATATACAGGGGGTACCGGTACAGAGTCAATGTAGAGGCTATATACAGGGGGTTCCGGTACAGAGTCAATGTGGAGGCTATATACAGGGGGGTACCGGTACAGAGTCAATGTGGAGGCTATATACAGGGGGTATCGGTACAGAGTCTATGTGGAGGCTATAAACAGGGGGTACCGGTACAGAGTCAATGTGGAGGCTATATACAGGGGGTACCGGTACAGAGTCAATGTGGAGACTATATCCAAGGGGTACCGGTACAGAGTCAATGTGGAGGCTATATATAGGGGGTACCGGTACAGAGTCAATGTGGAGGCTATATACAGGGGGTACCGGTACAGAGTCAATGTGGAGGCTATATACATGGGGTACTGGTACAGAGTCAATGTGGAGGCTATATACAGGGGGTACCGGTACAGAGTCAATGTGGAGGCTATATACAGGGTGTACCGGTACAGAGTCAATGTGGAGGCTATATACAGGGGGTACCGGTACAGAGTCAATGTGGAGGCTATATACAGGGGGTACCGGTACAGAGTCAAAATGGAGGCTATATACAGAGGGTACCAGTACAGAGTCAATGTGGAGGCTATATACAGGGGGTACCGGTACAGAGTCAATGTGGAGGCTATATACAGGGTATTACAGTACAGAGTCAATGTGGAGGCTATATACAGGGTATTACATTACAGAGTCAATGTGGAGGCTATATACAGGGGGTACCGGTACAGAGTCAATGTGGAGGCTATATACAGGGGGTACCGGTACAGAGTCAATGTGGAGGCTATATACAGGGGGTACCGGTACAGAGTCAATGTGGAGGCTATATACAGGGGGTACCGGTACAGAGTCAATGTGGAGGCTATATACAGGGGGTACCTGTACAGAGTCAATGTGGAGGCTATAAACAGGGGGTACCAGTACAGAGTCAATGTGTGGGGGGCACCAATCAGTAGATGTAATTTTTATTTTAACCTTTATTTAACTAGGAAAGTCAGTTAAGAACAAATTCTTATTTTCAATGACAGCCTATCAGGGAACAGTGGGTTAACTGCCTTGTTCAGGGGCAGAACGACAGATTTGTAACTTGTCAACTCGGGGGATTCGATCCAGCAACCTTCCACTTACTGGCCCAACGCTCTAACCACTAGGCTACCTGCCGCCTCAAAAAAAGTTATGTGACGATGCATAGATAATAAACAGAGAGTAGCAGCAGCGTAGAAGGGGGGGGGGCAATGCAAATAGTCTGGGTGGCCATTTGATTAGCTGTTCAGGAGTCTTATGGCTTGGGGGTAGAAGATGTTTAGAAGTCTTTTGGACCTAGACTTGGTGCTCCGGTACCGCTTGCCGTGCGGTAGCAGAGAGAACAGTCTATGACTGGGGTGGCTGGATTCTTTGACCATTTTTTTAGGGCCTTCCTCTGACACCGCCTGGTATAGATGTCCTGGATGGCAGGAAGCTTGGCCCCAGTGATGTGCTGGGCCGTTCGCACTACCCTCTGTAGTGCCTTGCGGTCGGAAGGCCGAGCAGTTGCCGTACCAAGCAGTGATGTAGTCCAGTCCGGATGCTCTCGATGGTGCAGCTGTAGAACCTTTCGAGGATCTGAGGACCCATGCCACATCTTTTCAGTCTCCTGAGGGGGAATAGGTTTTGTCTTGGTGTGTTTGGACGAAGACAGATGTCACCCATCTGGCTCAACAGGTATGGAGGGATAGTATTATGGATGAATGGATGTGGGGTGAACAACAAAACACAAAAGAGAGCGAGAGCGAGATGACACAATAAGCAAAAGAAAAGAAAAACAGGAGGAGGTGAATGAGTCACAAGAGGAGGATTCACCTGTTCCACATCCTCCTCTCTCTCTCTCTCTCTCTCTCTCTCTCTCTCCCTCTCTCCCTCTCTCTCTCTCTCTCTCTCTCTCATTCTCTCCCTCTGTTTCCCTCTCTCTCGCTCTCTCTCCCTCTCTATTTCTCTGTCTCTCTCTCTCTCTCTCTATTTCTCTCTCTATCTGTCTCTCTCTCTCCCTCTCTCTCTCCCTCTGTTTCCCTCTCTCTCGCTCTCTCTCCCTCTCTATTTCTCTTTCTGTCTCTCTCTCCCTCTCTATTTCTCTTTCTGTCTCTCTCTCTCTCTCTATTTTTCTCTCTCTCTCTCTCTCTCTCTCTCTCTCTCTCCCTCTGTTTCCCTTTCTCTCTCTCTCCCTCTCTCTCTCTCTCCCTCTCTCTCTCCCTCTGTTTCCCTTTCTCTCTCTCTCCCTCTCTCTTTCTCTCCCTCTCTCTCTGGGGCAAGTCTGGACTCGTGAGGCCGTGACTTGGCAACACAGGGAAGAACACACACTAAACCGGTCAGGCCATCCTCAACAGGAACAGGATCGAGAGAGAAGTGAGGAGGGGTGAGGAGAGGAGATGAGGGAGAGAGGAGGGAGAGAGGATAGATGAGTCGAGGAGGGAGAGAGGAGAGGAGTGAGAGAGGTAGGTGAGGTGAGGGGGAACAGGATGCAGTGGCTCTATATCCGTCTCGTATCTAATGTTGACACAAGAGGAAAACGTCTGGTTTCTAATGTTGGAGAGACATACAGAGGGGAGGGAGTGAGGGGGAATATAGAGAGAGAGAGGAGAGATGGGGTGAGGGAGAAGAGAGAAGGGGTGAGGGGGAGAGAGATGGGGGAGAGAGACAAATAGAGAGAGAAATAGAGAGAGGGGGGAGAGAGAGAGAGAGAGCGAGAGAGAGAGAGAGGAGAGAGAGTGGGGAGGAGGGGAAGAGGGAGAGAGAGAGAGGGGGGAGGGAGAGAGAGAGACAGAGAGAGAGAGAGAGACAGAGAGAGAGAGACAGAGAGAGCGAGAGAGAGAGAGAGAGAGAGAGAGAGAGAGACAGAGAGAGAGAGGAATAGAGAAGTAGAAGGAAGAGAGGAGAAAAATTAATAAATAATTGAGATAAGCAGAAGAGTTAGAAAGAAAAGAAGAAAGAAAAGGGAGAGAGATATCATCTCTGGGATTTACGTTGGGTAATACATCCCTTCACACAGACACTTTTAATTGGCCAAGATTACAGGGAATGCAAAGATATGGAAATTATATGCAAATGCAACTCGGGGCAACACTGAGCGATCCAACCTTTACAACAGGGCTCTCCCATGACTACAACACAGGTGTGTGTGTGTGTGTGTGTGTGTGTGTGTGTGTGTGTGTGTGTGTGTGTGTGTGTGTGTGTGTCCACACCCAGACACACATGTTGTCACGCCCTGACCGTAGAGAGCCTTTTCATTTCTCTATTTGATTAGGTCAGGGTGTGATTTGGGTGGGCATTCTACCTTATGTATATTTCTATGTTGGCCTGATATGGTTCCCAATCAGAGGCAGAGCTGTCTTTCGTTGTCTCTGATTGGGGATCATATTTAGGCAGCCTTTTCCCACTGGGGGTTTTTGTGGGATCTTGTCTTTGTTATGTACTGTGTAGCCTGCAGAACTTTACGTTTGTTTTTTGTTTTTTTGTATTTTGTTGTTTTGACTGGTGTTCATTTTAATAAAGGAAAAATATTCGCCTACCACGCTGCACCTCGGTCTCATCCTTCAGACGAACACATGACACATGTATTATAATTACAACGTGGATTATATTATAAAAATGTATTGTAACACGTATTATAAAGTGGCTGGTTCGAACCCTGAGCGCTGATTGTTTGACAGCCGTGGTATATCAGACTGTATATTACCAAAGATCATCCATACATTCAGGCATTTAGGTCTTCATCAGGCATTCAATATCCCAGGTGGGAGGGGGGTGGAAGGTCCCATATATAGGGGCAGTACTCAGTGACATCACTTCCTGAAACAGGAAGTAACTTTTTTTTTTTTTTTATAACATAGCTTCACAATATTAACATTAAATGTATCAAAATATATGATCATACACAGAGAATGTGATACAATTTTTTTTTACAGTAATATACATATAATATTCAATTAGGATTTATTTTTAATTTTTTAAAACACACAATTTAGACATTTTGAAACTATAAAAAACGGTTTCAAAGTCAAACTCCTCGTTAAGGCCAAGAAGAGACCAGTGTGTTTACCCTTTGGATCCAAAAAGATTCCCATTTGAAGACGTTTCTTCTCAACGTCCCCTCTCCTGACGGGGACGTCTTGTCCATTTCCACTCCAGTGTATCTCAGAGAACTAATAGGATGTCCAGCTTGTACAAAATGAGCGGCAAACAGATTATTTGTCTCACCTGGTCCGTATATTTCTGAGGTGCTCACTGTGTCTTATTAAGGCTTCTACAGGTTTTTCCCGATGTAAGACAGACCACTAGGACATTTCAACATGTAAATAACATAGCTTGGATATGCAGGTAATCAGGCCCTTGATCTTAAAATCTTTGTCCTGTGTTGGGTTGTGGTTAAGTGAGTAGCATTTGTACGTGAAGCTGCATTGAGGACATGTGCCACGTTTTGTAATTACCCTCCGGGAACCTTGTCCCCCCCCCCAAAAAAAAAGTTTCCCTAATCAGATTTAACTTACAGTGTCTCTCATATTTTGGAGATCTTTTTAAAAATCATCCGTGGAGGGATATTTAAAAATGAGTTTCAATTGTTGGTCGGTATCAATAATGTACCAATGCTTCCTGACAATGTCCTTAAATGCCTTCCCCAGCGGTGAGTATTGGGTAAAGCATGATGGGACATGTTCTGCTTTTTCTTTTACTTGTCAGCTTTCCAACTGTGTTAGTCCTTCAAAAAAACGATCTTTGGCATGTTTTAACCAAATTGTCTTTGTACCCCGCTTTGTGTTGAGGTCCGTGGTCTGTCTCTGATTGTGTTTGTACCCCCCCCCCCCCCCTCTTTTCCTTAAAGCTTTGTGTGGAGGTCCGTGGTCTGTCTCTGATTGTGTTTGTACCCCCCCCCCCCCCCTCTTTTCCTTAAAGCTTTGTGTGGAGGTCCGTGGTCTGTCTCTGATTGTGTTTGTACCCCCCCCCCCCCCCTCTTTTCCTTAAAGCTTTGTGTGGAGGTCCGTGGTCTGTCTCTGGTAAGAGGCATCAGAGCTGCATATTCTTCTGATGCGACTGAATTGACTTATAGGGAGACTTTATATAAGTGGAGGACACAGTATGCCACGTGTACGATGTAACACTTCTTTTCACTCTGTTAATTACCTTGGTAACCAGTTTATAACAGCAATAAGGCACCTCAGGGGGTTTGTGGTATATGGCCAATATACCACGGCTACGGGCTGTATCCAGGCACTCCGCGTTGCTTAACATGTATTATAACATGTATTATAATGTGTATTATAACATGTATTATAACATGGATTATAACATGGATTATAACATGTATTATAACATGTATTATAATGTGTATTATAACATGTATTATAATGTGTATTATAATGTGTATTATAATGTGTATTATAATGTGTATTATAACATGTATTATAACATGTATTATAATGTGTATTATAACATGTATTATAATGTGTATTATAACATGTATTATAACATGGATTATAACATGTATTATAACATGTATTATAACGTGTATTATAACGTGTATTATAACATGGATTATAACATGGATTATAACATGTATTATAACATGGATTATAACATGTATTATAACACGGATTATAACATGTATTATAAAATGGATTATAACGTGTATTATAACGTGTATTATAACATGTATTATAACATGTATCATAACATGTATTATAGCATGGATTATAACATGGATTATAACATGGATTATAACATGGATTATAACATGGATTATAACATGTATTATAACATGGATTATAACATGGATTATAACATGTATTATAACATGGATTATAACGTCTATTATAACGTCTATTATAACATGGATTACAAGAGACCATAGAGACACCATTGGTTCCCACTGTGACAAGAGAAGATATCTCCACTCGGGGATCAACAGACATTTCAGAATGACGTTGTAACCCTGCGTTAGCTCACGTTGATTAATAGTTGGCTTAGTTGAATGACGTGTCCCAGCTGTGGAATAGCTTTAGTACATGGAATGGCTGGGAGTTCCTTAGAAGATGTTTGAGAACCCCTGGTCTAGGGGGGGGTTAGGGTTAGAGGAGAATAGTTTCTGGTGTGTGGTAAAGAGAGAGAGAGAGAGACAGATCCTGCTTCCAATGAAACTAAACTGGTTTGGCAGATATGTCCTCATCAGATAGGAGCAGACAGGACAGACCCTGTGTCAAGAGGACATGGGGAGAGAGAACCTGGTAGGGAGGGAGGGAGGGAGGGATGGAGAGAGGGAGGGAGGGAGGGAGGGAGGGAGGGAGGGAGGGAGGGAGGGAGGGAGGGAGGGAGGGAGGGAGGGAAAGTTCCATCCCACGCGACATAAGGTATATTTTGGATTTGGGGTTTGTCGGTCATGGGTCATATAAGATAGTAAAACCTGTCAGATCCCTTCACACCCCGAAACCGACTCCTCGACCGCAAAACACGGCCCAAGGTTTCTCCTTACTTCTCTCTCTCTCTCTCTCTCTTTCTCTTTCTCTTTCTCCTAAACCCCCCCCCCCAAAAAAAAACGCTGCAGGTTTTCTCGTGGGAAAATGTCGGAATGGCATGCTGCTCCACGAGGCCGGCCCGGAACCAGACTGGAATCCCGTTTTTCTGGATCCCGTCTCTCTCTGCCCTCCCGGCCTTGGTGTTCCGATCAGAATCGTGTCCCGACTCGCAGAGCAGAGGTGTTGAGAAACTCTCTCTCCCACGGGAAGTATTTTCTTCTAAACTACGCCTCCCTCTCTCTCTCTCTTTCTTCCTCTCTCTTTCGCTTTCTCTCCCCCTCCCTCCCTCCTCTCCCTTTCTCCTCCCTCTCATCCCCTCTCTCTCTCTCTCTCTCTCTCTCTCTCTTTCTTTCTCTCCCCCTCCCTCCTCTCCCTTTCTCCTCCCTCTCATCCCCTCTCTCTCTCTCTCTCTCTCTCTTTTTCTTCCTCTCTCTTGCGCTTTCTCTCCCCCTCCCTCCTCTCCCTCTCTCCTCCCTCTCATCCTCTCTCTCTCTCTCTCTCTCTCTCTCTCTCTTTCTTTCTCTCCCCCTCCCTCCTCTCCCTCTCTCCTCCCTCTCATCCTCTCTCTCTCTCTCTGTCAGAGAATACCATGTGCAGAGGGGGGAACACCTTTATCAGAAAGGAGAACAAGAAAGACACTAAACAGGAACTCTGTCCTTGAGGAAATAACTGAAGATGATAAGAAATGTAATTGAGTAATATTCCAGTTCGTCTGGCCTGAACATATTACAACAAGTTGTTGTGAAGACGGGTAGGGGTATATCTGCTATAAAAACATGTTCTGCATTTATTTTTATTTTTTTGGACACAAAGAATAATCAGCTGAATTTGTTGTTTAGGCTCTGATCTTGTCCCGTCTTGATTACTGTCACCAGGGGTCTCTTCACAGTCCTCATGTCCAGAACTAATCCACGGCAACGCAGTGTCATACAGAGCAAGGATCTCACATCCATCTCCAATTACTCAAAATAACGTTTAAACATTTATTTTAAAAAAACAACTAATGGAACAGCGGGGACAGTGAGGCGACACACAGAGACACAGAGAGACAGAGACACAGAGACTCAGAGAGACAGAGAGACAGAGACACAGAGAGACACAGAGAGACACAGAGAGACACAGAGAGACACAGAGAGACACAGAGACAGACAGACAGACAGACAGACAGACAGACAGACAGACAGACAGACAGACAGACAGACAGACAGACAGACAGACAGACAGACAGACAGACAGACAGACAGACAGACAGACACACTCAAAACCCCTCTGTATGTCGAAAGTATATTAAATGTGGCTGACTGTCCTTGTCTATCAGTGTATCAGCGTTTGGTGTTTCTTGTGGATGTCAGGAAGAATAGCGGTAACTTCTGTAAAAAAAGCTATCGGGAATCCAAATAAACATACAGGAAAATGTCTCACAAAATGGTGACCGTGAGGTAGTCAGGTGATGGAGATCCCTGTGACATTTCCTTTCTTTACTAATAGGAAGGAAAAAAACTCAGACTCATGTAGTTTCCGCAAATATAAAATATATTTTGATTTGTTTAACACTTTTTTGGTTACTACATAATTCCATATGTGTTATTTCATAGTTTTGATGTTTTCAATATTATTCTACAATGTAGAAAATAGTAAAAAAAATTAAGAAAAACCCCTTGAATGAGTAGGTGTGTCTAAACTTTTGACTGGTACTGTATGTTCAATTCATATATCAATTTCTCCGTTATCAAGCCTTAATTTGGGCAAAAGTAAATTATTATTTATTTATTAAATAAAGTAAAAATGTTTGCCTACCACGCTGTACCTTGGTCTCCTTCTTACGACGAACGTGACAACAACTATGCACATATCAATCATTATTTCCAGCTATTTGTTGGACAAATATATATTAATTAATTAATTAATTAACTGAATCCCAAAGTGGAATGTACAAGAAATGTAGCTAGGCTAACTGAACATGTAGCTGATCATCTCTGAATGAATGGCTGCGCTTGTTTTGGCTCTACCGGTGCCCAGAGCGGACAGAATTCACATTGACGTTTAGAAGTCATTATATACACCCTGCTCTTAGTGATCTGCCCGCTCGGTCCCGCGGTTTGCAGTACAACAGAACTGTAGGCTACTACAGTGGTTATAGGCCGGCACCTGTTTGCATTTATTTGATTGGAGAATATGGAGAGTTGAGCGAATCCTTATAATGATGCCTAATGCCTAAATACTCAAATACATTTTATTTTTAATTAACACAGTGATGGAAAGGGATTTTGTTATCGACTCTGAGAGATCCTATTCTTATCCTCTAGCAATAAAATAACTCAAAAACAATATAATGCTGATTAATGTCAACTTTAGAAGTGTCGCCTCTATCTCAGAAGGTAATGTAGAGAGGTTTAATGAATTTACAAGTGTCTCCTCTATCTCAGCAGGCAGAACCAACCCTAGACAGAAGTCCTTAATCACAATATTTACTTCACAAACACTAATTATACTAGGTGACTTTAATAATCTGTAAATTCACTCAGCCGATTTCAAACACAGATTCAACCACAAAGACCAGGGAGGTCTTACAATGCCTCGCAAAGAAGGGCACCTATTGGTAGATGGATAACATTTTATTAAAATAAAACAGATATTAAATATCCCTATGAGCATGGTGAAGTTATTAATTACATTTGGGATGGTGTAACAATACACCCAGTCACAACAAAGATACAGGAAGGAAACAGCTCAGGGATTTCACCATGAGGCCAATGGGGACTTTAAAACAGTTACAGAGTTTAATGGCTGTGATAGGAGAGAACTGAGGATGGATCAACAACATTGTAGTTACTCAACAATACTAACCTAAAGGACAGTGAAAAGAACACACACACACACACACACACACACACACACATATCAAAAAAATTCCATAGTTGTGAATGATGGTATTTAGCAGTCGAGGTTAATTAAATTGTTAAGAAAACCTTTGGGTGATGTTGTGTTTAATTATGTATGTCGTTTCTCAAGGGAGACTGGTTTGACTGGTAGGGTTTAAAAACTGGTTAGAGCTTTCCCTGTTAGAGCTTTCCCTGTTAGAGCTTCCCTGTTAGAGCTTCCCTGTTAGAGCTTCCCCTGTTAGAGCTTTCCCTGTTAGAGCTTCCCCTGTTAGAGCTTCCCCTGTTAGAGCTTCCCCTGTTAGAGAATCCCCTGTTAGAGCTTCCCTGTTAGAGCTTCCCTTGTTAGAGCTTCCTTGTTAGAGCTTCCCCTGTTAGAGCTTCCCTTGTTAGAGCTTCCCTTGTTAGAGCTTTCCCTGTTAGAGCTTTCCCTGTTAGAGCTTCCCCTGTTAGAGCTTTCCCTGTTAGAGCTTCCCCTGTTAGAGCTTCCCTTATTAGAGCTTCCCCTGTTAGAGCTTCCCTGTTAGAGCTTCCCCTGTTAGAGCTTCCCTTGTTAGAGCTTCCCTGTTAGAGCTTTCCCTGTTAGAGCTTTCCCTGTTAGAGCTTTCCCTGTTAGAGCTTTCCCTGTTAGAGCTTCCCCTGTTAGAGCTTCCTTGTTAGAGCTTCCCTGTTAGAGCTTTCCCTGTTAGAGCTTTCCCTGTTAGAGCTTCCTTGTTAGAGCTTCCCTGTTAGAGCTTCCCCTGTTAGAGCTTCCTTGTTAGAGCTTCCCTGTTAGAGCTTCCCTGTTAGAGCTTCCCTGTTAGAGCTTTCCCTGTTAGAGCTTTCCCTGTTAGAGCTTTCCCTGTTAGAGCTTCCCCTGTTAGAGCTTCCCTGTTAGAGCTTCCCTGTTAGAGCTTCCCTGTTAGAGCTTCCCTGGTCCAGTTGGTCCAGTTGGTCCAGTTGGTGTCGGTAATTCACCACTAACAGGGGGGTTGTCAACAGCCAAAAAGAAGAAGAAGAACGTTTTGTAACAACACACGGCGTGAGGCTAAAAGAAAAGACAAAATTAAACCTCTACATTATCATTCAGCAGACTGCTCTGTGCACCTGTGAGTAAGGTGGGCTAACGATGTGAAGTTATGCCAAAAATTAAGTGTTAAGCTTCAGTGATGATTTGAAATCAAATAAAGTTCAATTTTTGCCAGTGTTATGTTTGTTGTTGTGTACTGTGTAGCTAAAGGTAGTCAACTAGCTAGATCATAAGTAGCTATAGCAAGTTAGCGAGATAGCTAACGTCAGTTAACACGGTCGATTGTGTGTGTGGTTTGTTGCAAAATAATGTTTGTGTATGATATTTGTACCAGTTGTATCTGAGCTGGTGAAACTATTTAAATTTAACTTAGTGGGTATAGGCCATAATACTGTAACTTAGATAGTCTACTCTTGCCGTATTATGAAGGTGGACGGCGTTAGCCACTGAGGCTACAGTTAGTAGCTAAATAGCTACATTAGCAACCTAGCTAGCCAACTAGCTAGCTAAGTAACGGTGTTGTACAACTACACTCAGCGATGTGAAGTTGTACGAGCAGCACAACAGATATTGCGACGAGAGAGATGCAATAATTATTTTTTTATTTAACCTTTATTTAACTAGGCAAGTCGGTTAAGAACAAATTCTTATTTATAAAGACGGTCTAGGGAACAGTGGGTTATAACTGCCTTGTTCAGGGGAACAGTGGGTTATAACTGCCTTGTTCAGGGGAACAGTGGGTTATAACTGCCTTGTTCAGGGGAACAGTGGGTTATAACTGCCTTGTTCAGGGGAACAGTGGGTTATAACTGCCTTGTTCAGGGGAACAGTGGGTTATAACTGCCTTGTTCAGGGGCACAGTGGGTTATAACTGCCTTGTTCAGGGGAACAGTGGGTTATAACTGCCTTGTTCAGGGGAACAGTGGGTTATAACTGCCTTGTTCAGGGGAACAGTGGGTTATAACTGCCTTGTTCAGGGGAACAGTGGGTTATAACTGCCTTGTTCAGGGGAACAGTGGGTTATAACTGCCTTGTTCAGGGGAACAGTGGGTTATAACTGCCTTGTTCAGGGGAACAGTGGGTTATAACTGCCTTGTTCAGGGGAACAGTGGGTTATAACTGCCTTGTTCAGGGGCAGAACGACAGAGCTTAGAGCTCACACACAAACGGTATCTGAGCAGTATCCACTACCTGAACTCAACTGGTTAGGTGGTAGCTAGCTAACTTAATCTTAGCTGGCTAGTTAGCTACGTTTAGACACAGGAAGTAACATTAACAGTCTAACGTTACTTCCCGTTGCCTTAGGCCTACAGTCTGTTTTATTAAGTGTATTTGCAACAGAATGTTATGTAGGCATAAGGCGCTATTGGAATTGAGACTTAGAAACGAGTGTACCGATTCACCAAGGTTCAGATGACACATAACATGTACAGTGGATTAAAATAGACTCTGCTGTCAGGACCTTGTTATAGTCTTCACTGTAGCTCAGCTTCCCTGTGGCTCAGTTGGTAGAGCATGGTGTGTGCAACGCCAGGGTTGTGGGTTTGATTCCCACGGGGGGCCCGTACAGAAATGAAGTTGTATGAAATGTATGCATTCACTACTGTAAGTCGCTCTGGATAAGAGCGTCTGCTAAATGACTAAAATGTATAGTGAGAACTGGCCTATGTACAGTGTGGTGAATGGGTTAATTCCTATTGTTACATGTGTTCATGAGCTGCAGTTTGGGACATGGCTACTTAGCATTCAATCGCATGTCATTTGTTACTTGGCATTTATGTTATTAAATGTGGTAACCTACGGATAAAAATGATCTTATATTGGACTAAAACGCAACTTACGTGTCCTGTATTATGGATTTGGTCTCTGAAAGATACAAACTTTAAATTGCCATGTGGTCTCCCGATTTAAATGGGTGGATCTTAAAAACGTGGAGAGGGAAACACCTATCGATTTACAGGAAGATTACCCTCATTAATTCTCTAGCGATATCGTACATATTTATTCATGGAACTACCAACTCAAGGAGAATCGTTTTTCAAATCAAGTTGGAAAAAATATTTCTGTTATTTGGACCTGCAAACCAGATAAAGTTAAACGAACATATTTATATAACGAAACTTAAAACTATTAAATATTAAGTCATTAAACCTCTCTATTAAAGCCTCCATTGTACAGAAATTGCATCTCAATCCAAACAGGTTTTCTAGCAAACTCCTATGAGAGGCCCATCCTATGTTTTAATAACTTCTTCGGGATCGGTGCCCCTTCCACGGGACGGCTGAGCTAACGTAGGCTAATGTGATAAACATGAGGTTGTAAGTAATAAGAACATTTCCCAGGACATAGACATAATCTAACTGCACTGTCCAATTTACAGTAGCTATTACAGTGAAAGAATACCATGATATTGTTTGAGGAGAGTGCACAATTTTGAACAGGACAAGTTATTAATAAACAATTTAGGCACATTTGGGCAGTCTTGATATTAAATGTTGAACAGAAATGCAATGGTTCATTGGATCAATCTAAAACTTTGCACATACACTGATGCCATCTAGTGGCCAAAATCTAAATTGCAGCTGGGCTGGAATAATACATTATGGCCTTTCTCTTGCATTTCAAAGATGATGGTACAAAATAATACAAAAGAACGGTTGTTTTTTCTTTGTATTATCTTTTACCAGATCTATTGTGTTATATTCTTCTACATACCTTTCACATTTCCATAAACCTCAAAGTTTTTCCTTTCAAATGGTACCAAGAATATGCATATCCTTGCTTCAGGACCTGAGTTACAGGCAGTTAGATTTGGGTATGTCATTTTAGGTGAAAATTTAAAAAAGGGGCTAAGGTTAAGAGTTGGCTCTTTGTCTTTTTGCAGATTAAAACCTGACATGGATCTCTGTTTAAAGTATCCTCCTTTTCATATGAGGCCAGAGTTGGCTACAATTTAAATGTCATCCTCTAGAAAAAGCAGATCTAATATCACACCAAACAATGTGACTGAACTCAAATATAACGATAAAGAGAAGAAAAAAAACGATTTTCTTGGAAATAAAATCTACAAGAAAGATATAATATTCTAGGACATTGTGAACAAGGAAAATGATGTCACACAAACAACTAACAACAGTGTATGATTTTGATTTCTCCTCCGTATTTACATACACACACAGAGGGGCCCTGATTACCCCCTGTATTTACATATACACACAGAGGGGCCTGATTACCCCCTGTATTTACATATACACACAGAGGGGCCTGATTACCCCCTGTATTTACATATACACACAGAGGGGCCTGATTACTCCCTGTATTTACATATACACACACAGAGGGGTCCTGATTACCCCCTGTATTTACATATACACACAGAGAGGGGCCTGATTACCCCCTGTATTTACATACACACAGAGGGGCCTGATTACCCCCTGTATTTACATATACACACAGAGAGGGGCCTGATTACCCCCTGTATTTACATACACACAGAGGGGCCTGATTACCCCCTGTATTTACATATACACACAGAGGGGCCTGATTACCCCCTGTATTTACATATACACACAGAGGGGCCTGATTACCCCCTGTATTTACATATACACACAGAGGGGCCTATGAAGTGCTGTGTTGCTGGAAGACGCCAAAACAAGGCCGGAATTTTCACGTTTCCAACGAGGAAGTCAGAACACCTGAAGAGAAAGTGGCATAAGGAGGAAGAGGAAGTTGATTTGACACAGGAAGTACCTCACAATATTTAACCCCGTGATCACAGACAAACTATAGTTTTAGATAAGAGGACTCGTCTTTGTATCTGTAACATTTACAAACCATAGACACCTAAATTCAAAAGAAGCAGAAGAAGACAATGCCCTGAACATTTGCTGATTTGCTCAAAACCATGTTAATAATACTTCTATCTCACTCTTTAGATTCTAGCTGCATTTCTGTAGAGGGGAGGTCACACACACACACACACACACACACACCTCACCTTCAGTCTACCTCAAAGCAGTATTTGCATAAATATAAACCTTGGCTGATCACTCCAAAACCCAAAGGAATCCCCACCTTTTTAACAAATGTTCAATGTCCTTAAACATGTTATATGCATTAAGAGTTCTCTATAGTCCTCTATAGCTGTGTATATTTTTGTAGTTACAAGGATCACATTGTGAGTTCCCTGTCAAAATAAATGTTAAATAAAAAATTTAAAAACGTTTTTTTTTATTTTTTATTAATTCATCATTTCTCGAAATGCTCGAATCCTGGAATCCTGGAATCCTGGAATCCTGGAATCCTGGAATCCTGGAATCCTGGAATCCTGGAATCCAATCTCATCGCCTCAAAGCCCATCCGAGGGAAGGGACCATGCTGAAACTGGACGAAGGTTAGCAACTGTAAAACTGGGCCTCTGTTTTGCAAATAAATAAACTTTATTGATCTTACGAGGGGGAACTTTGCTCAGGAAGGCCCTGTGGATGTTAACTATATAAAGTGAAAAACACAAACCAACATAAGCACACACACACACACACACACACACACACACACACACACACACACACACACACACACACTGAAAAAGAGGAATCTCCATGTAAAGGCGAAGAATAATCTTGAATGACACACTTCCTCTCATGGTGACAACTTCCTCCCCAGATTTAGGACACTGAATGGATGAAGCAATTACACACTAGTAACAACAGATGGAGAGAGGGGGATAGAGAGAGAGGGGGAGGGCAGAGAGAGGGAGGGGCAGAGAGGGAGGGGACAGAGAGAGGACAGAGAGAGAGGGTGGGACAGAGAGGGAGAGGACAGAGAGAGGACAGAGAGAGAGAGAGAGAGGGAGGGAGGGACAGAGAGGGAGAGGATAGAGACAGAAGAGAGAGAGAGAGGACAGAGAGAGAGAGACAGAGAGAGCGAGAGAGAGAGAGAGAGACAGAGAGAGCGAGAGAGAGAGAGAGAGAGAGACAGAGAGAGCGAGAGAGAGAGAGAGAGCGAGAGACAGAGAGTTTCTCTGTCTGTTAGTCACTCTGATGTAATAGATGGGTTGACAGGGAAATAATAAATAAGGAACAAAAAAGTTCACTTTCTCTCTCTCACACACACACACACACACACACACACACACACACACACACACACACACACAGACAGACAGACACACCCAACACACACAGACACACCTACATGCCCCACAGGTTTCTCTAGAGAAGTGATAAAAGAACCCTGTTTGTTGCTCTTATCCAGGTTCACATGCAAAACTATGTAAATATCCCCATCTCACTCCTTAGATTCTGGCTGCATTTCTGTAGGAGGGGAGGTCAGGGGGGGTAGAGAGGGGTGGGGGTTGGGGGTAACACTGGGTTGGGGGGGGTAACGTGATTCAACAAGAAAGGGGCACACACACACACACACACACACACACACACACACTGACCTATTCCTCTCTTCTCTGCACACACACACACACACACACACACCTCACCTTCTATGCACCTCAAAGCAGTATTTGCATAAATATTTGCAAACCAAATGTATGTACATGTGTGTATATGTGTGTGTGTGTGTGTGTGAGTGTGTATGTGTGTATATGTGTCTGTGTGTGAGTGTGTATGTGTGTGAGCAGAGAAGAGAGGAACAGGTCAGTGTGTGTGTGTGTGTGTGAGTGTGTAAGTGTGTATGTATATGTGTGTGTGTGTGTGAGTGTGTATGTGTGTGTGTGTATATGTGTGAGTGTGTATGTGTGAGTGTGTATGTGTGAGTGTGTATGTGTGAGTGTGTATGTGTGAATGTATATATATGTGTGTTTGTATGTGTGAGTGTGTATGTGTGAGTGTGTATGTGTGAGTGTGTATGTGTGTGTGTGTATGCGTGAGTGTGTATGCGTGAGTGTGTATGTGTGAGTGTGTGTGTGTGAGTGTGTATGTGTGAGTGTATATGTGTGAGTGTGTATGTGTGAGTGTGTATGTGTGAGTGTGTATGTGTGAGTGTGTGTGTGTGAGTGTGTGTGTGTGAGTGTGTATGTGTGAGTGTGTATGCGTGAGTGTGTATGCGTGAGTGTGTATGTGTGAGTGTGTGTGTGTGAGTGTGTATGTGTGTGTGTATATGTGTGAGTGTGTATGTGTGAGTGTGTATGTGTGAGTGTGTATGTGTGAGTGTGTATGTGTGAGTGTGTGAGTGTGTGAGTGTGTATGTGTGTATGTGTGAGTGTGTATGTGTGAGTGTGTATGTGTGAGTGTGTATGTGTGAGTGTGTGAGTGTGTATGTGTGAGTGTGTGAGTGTGTATATGTGTGAGTGTGTATGTGTGAGTGTGTGAGTGTGTATGTGTGTGTGTGAGTGTGTATGTGTGAGTGTGTATGTGTGAGTGTGTATGTGTGAGTGTGTATGTGTGAGTGTGTGAGTGTGTATGTGTGTATGTGTGAGTGTGTGTATATGTGTGAGTGTGTATGTGTGAGTGTGTATGTGTGAGTGTGTATGTGTGAATGTATATATATGTGTGTTTGTATGTGTGAGTGTGTATGTGTGAGTGTGTATGTGTGAGTGTGTATGTGTGTGTGTGTATGCGTGAGTGTGTATGCGTGAGTGTGTATGTGTGAGTGTGTGTGTGTGAGTGTGTATGTGTGAGTGTATATGTGTGAGTGTGTATGTGTGAGTGTGTATGTGTGAGTGTGTATGTGTGAGTGTGTGTGTGTGAGTGTGTGTGTGTGAGTGTGTATGTGTGAGTGTGTATGCGTGAGTGTGTATGCGTGAGTGTGTATGTGTGAGTGTGTGTGTGTGAGTGTGTATGTGTGTGTGTATATGTGTGAGTGTGTATGTGTGAGTGTGTATGTGTGAGTGTGTATGTGTGAGTGTGTATGTGTGAGTGTGTGAGTGTGTGAGTGTGTGAGTGTGTATGTGTGAGTGTGTATGTGTGAGTGTGTATGTGTGAGTGTGTATGTGTGAGTGTGTGAGTGTGTATGTGTGAGTGTGTGAGTGTGTATATGTGTGAGTGTGTATGTGTGAGTGTGTGAGTGTGTATGTGTGTGTGTGAGTGTGTATGTGTGAGTGTGTATGTGTGAGTGTGTATGTGTGAGTGTGTATGTGTGAGTGTGTGAGTGTGTATGTGTGTATGTGTGAGTGTGTATGTGTGAGTGTGTGAGTGTGTATGTGTGTATGTGTGAGTGTGTATGTGTGAGTGTGTATGTGTGAGTGTGTATGTGTGAGTGTGTGTGTGTGTGTGTGTGTGAGTGTGTATATGTGTGAGTGTGTATATGTGTGAGTGTGTATGTGTGAGTGTGTATGTGTGAGTGTGTATGTGTGAGTGTGTGAGTGTGTGAGTGTGTATGTGTGTGAGTGTGTGTATGTGTGTGTGTGTGTGTGTGTGTGTGTGTGTGTGTGTGTGTGTGTGTGTGTGTGTGTGTGTGTGTGTGTGTGTGTGTGTGTGTGTGTGTGTGTGTAATGTTTGAGACTGAACTTCCCCAGACAGTAGATATATGCATAAAACTCCAGTGAACTGAACTGTACTGAACTCAATACATAGAACTGGACTGAACTCAATACACAGAACTGAACTGGACTGAATACATAGAACTGAACTGAACTCAATACATAGAACTGAACTGAACTCAATACATAGAACTGAACTGAACTCAATACATAGAACTGAACTGGACTGAACTCAATACATAGAACTGAACTGAACTGAACTCAATACATAGAACTGAACTGAACTGTACTGAACTCAATACATAGAACTGAACTGAACTCAATACATAGAACTGAACTGGACTGAACTCAATACATAGAACTGAACTGAACTCAATACATAGAACTGGACTGAACTCAATACATAGAACTGAACTGAACTCAATACATAGAACTGAACTGGACTGAACTCAATACATAGAACTGAACTGAACTCAATACATAGAACTGGACTGAACTCAATACATAGAACTGACCTGAACTCAATACATAGAACTGAACTGAACTCAATACATAGAACTGAACTGGACTGAACTCAATACATAGAACTGAACTGAACTCAATACATAGAACTGGACTGAACTCAATACATAGAACTGAACTGAACTCAATACATAGAACTGAACTGGACTGAACTCAATACATAGAACTGAACTGAACTCAATACATAGAACTGAACTGAACTCAATACATAGAACTGAACTGAACTCAATACATAGAACTGAACTGAACTCAATACATAGAACTGAACTGAACTGAATACATAGAACTGAACTGAACTGAACTCAATACATAGAACTGAACTGAACTGAATACATAGAACTGAACTGAACTGAATACATAGAACTGAACTGAACTGAACTCAATACATAGAACTGAACTGAACTGAATACATAGAACTGAACTGAACTGAACTGAACTCAATACATAGAACTGAACTGAATACATAGAACTGAACTGAACTGAACTCAATACATAGAACTGAACTGAACTGAATACATAGAACTGAACTGAACTGAATACATAGAACTGAACTGAACTGAACTCAATACATAGAACTGAACTGAACTGAATACATAGAACTGAACTGAACTGAACTGAACTCAATACATCGAACTGAACTGAACTCAATACACAGAACTGGACTGAACTGAATACATAGAACTGGACTGAACTGAACTCAATACATAGAACTGAACTGAACTGAACTCAATACATAGAACTGGACTGAACTGAATACATAGAACTGGACTGTACTGAACTCAATACACAGAACTGAACTGAACTCAATACATAGAACTGAACTGAACTGAACTCAATACATAGAACTGGACTGAACTGAATACATAGAACTGGACTGTACTGAACTCAATACACAGAACTGAACTGAACTCAATACATAGAACTGAACTGAACTGAACTCAATACATAGAACTGAACTGAACTGTACTGAACTCAATACATAGAACTGAACTGAACTGAACTCAATACATAGAACTGTACTGAACTGAACTCAATACACAGAACTGAACTGAACTCAATACATAGAACTGAACTGAACTGAATACATAGAACTGGACTGTACTGAACTCAATACATAGAACTGAACTGTACTGAACTGAACTCAATACATAGAACTGAACTGAACTCAATACATAGAACTGAACTGAACTGAACTGAACTGAAGACAATACATAGATCTGTATTGTATTGTAATGTACTGTACACAATACATAGATCTGTACTGTATTGTAATGTACTGTCCACAATACATATATCTGTACTGTAATGTACTGTAATGTACTGTAATGTATTGTAATGTACTGTACTGTAATGTACTGTATTGTACACAATACAAAATGATTCATCTTATTTCTGCTCAACAATGAACAGAAGACACATTAATGCACACGCATGCATGAATCCACACACACACAGCGAGCACACACACACACACAGCGAGCACACACACACACACACACACCTAAATGGACAAACGTACAGCAGGCAAATACTGTAAGGCACATGCCGAGATAAAACTCATGAAACGCTTGATTATATCCTGGAGGTATACCCCCATTCACCCTGACAGAGACACGATTGTTTAAATGTGTTTGTTTACCTATCGGTTTACCTGTTTAGTTAAATGGGGGAATCCTCGCCTTTGAAGGTTTGTTTGTTATGTAATACCTAGTCTGTTGCATCATGGGAAAGGGGGGTCTAAACATATCTCTTAACTCCTAATTGGTCTAGTCTGTGTGGTTTTGGTAAACTTTGGTGTTAATCGGGGCGGTCTTGTCTGAACGATTAGATAATTTTATTTTCCGGGTAATAATTTGAAAATGTTTGAAACTCACCTCCTCCACTATGCAGAAATAGGGTGTCATACCCGAACATTTCTCCCGGTCAAAAACAACATGGATAGGGTGTCATACCCGAACATTTCTCCCGGTCAAAAACAACATGGATAGGGTGTCATACCCGAACATTTCTCCCGGTCAAAAACATCATCATTAAAAATCACAATATTGAACCAAAACATGAGACGTGCAGTACTATGTGTTTTTTTGTTTTGTAAAAAAATATATATTTTTTTATGGTTAAGTTCATTTGTGGAATTTCTTTCCTTCTTAACGCATTTGAGCCAATCAGTTGTGTTGTGACAAGGTAGGGGTGGTATACAGAAGATAGCCCTATTTGGTAAAAGACCAAGTCTTTTTTGGTTCCAACCGCCATGTATTTCTGAGACGCAAAGTAGGTGAACGGATGATCTCCGCATGTGTGGTTCCCACCGTGAAGCATGGAGGAGGAGGTGTGATGGGGCTTTTCTGCTGACACTGTCTGTGATTTATTTAGAATTCAAGGTACACTTAACCAGCATGGCTACCACAGCCTTCTGTAGCGATACGCCATCCCATCTGGTTTGGGCTTATTGGGACTATCATTTGTTTTTCAACAGGACAATGACCCAGCACACCTCCAGGCTGTGTAAGGGCTATTTGACCAAGAAGGAGAGTGATGGAGTGCTGCATCAGATGACCTGGCCTCCACAATCACCCCGACCTCAACCCAATTGAGATGGTTTGGGATGAGTTGGACCGCAGAGTGAAGGAAAAGCAGCCAACAAGTGCTCAGCATATGTGGGAACTCATTCAAGCTGTCATCAAGGAAAAGGGAGGCTACTTTGAAGAATCTAAAATCTAAAATATATTTTGATTTGTTTAACACTTTTTTGGTTACTACATGATTCCATATGTATTATTTTATAGTTTTGATGTCTTCACTATTATTCTACAATGTATAAAATAGTCAAAATAAAGAAAAAACCCTTGAATGAGTAGGTGTGTCCAAACTTTTTACTGGTACTGTATATATACAGTGCCGTCGGAAAGTATTCAGACCCCTTGACTTTTTCCACATTTTGTTACGTTACAGCCTTATTCTGAAATGGATGAAATATTTTAAAATCATTCCCAGCAATCTACACACAAAACCCCAATAATGAAAAAGTGAAAGCAGGTTTTTAGAAATGTTTATAAATGTGTTAAATATCAAAACAGATACCTTATTTACATAGAGTATATATACAGTACATATATTTCTATTGTAATGTAGTTATGACCTGTGATACACATCATCCACTCATAGTAACAATATCACAACTCTATAATAGTGTGTGTGTGTAATGGTATGTGTGTGTGTAATGGTGTGTGTGTGTGTAATGGTGTGTGTAATGGTGTGTGTATGTGTGTGTGTGATGGTGTGTGTGTGTGTAATGGTGTGTGTGTGTGTGTGTGTGTAATGGTGTGTGTAATGGTATGTGTGTGTAATGGTATGTGTGTGTGTGTGTAATGGTATGTGTGTGTGTGTGTGTGTAATGGTATGTGTGTGTGTGTGTGTAATTGTGTGTGTGTGTAATGGTGTGTGTGTGTAATGGTATGTGTGTGTGTGTGTGTGTAATGGTGTGTGTGTGTGTAATGGTGTGTGTGTGTGTGTGTAATGGTGTGTGTGTGTGTGTGTGTGTGTGTGTGTGTGTGTGTAATGGTGTGTGTGTGTGTGTGTGTAATGGTGACAGTGATAATAATATGATCCAGGTCAGATGATGGGGTCTAACAGGGGAGACAGGTCGAACCAGACAGACAATAACATCTAAGATTTTATTACACGCTCACTGTACAGGTATACACACACACACACACACACACACACACACAAATGCTCTCACACACACACACACAAATGCTCTCTCACACACACACAAATGCTCTCTCACACACACACACACACACACACACACACACACACACACACACACGCACACACAAATGCTCTCACACACACACACAAATGCTCTCTCACACACACACAAATGCTCTCTCACACACACACAAATGCTCTCTCACACACACACACACACACACACACACACACACACACACACACACACACACACACACACACACACACACACAAATGCTCTCACACAGACTAGTTGGTGTAAATAAGAGCAGGTGTGCATAATGCAGGTTAACATAAAGTGTAGTCAACTTTGTTCTAAGGGCAGAAAATAATCTGATTGGTTTAGGGCAGAACAAATGTGATTGGTTTATAAAAAAAAACTCAGTCGTGTGAGCTTAACAGCTGTTAAACTTTTTAAAACATGGTGGATATTTGAACTGAGAATCTTGTATATATATCCAGTAGTCAGACTTCATGTGACAATATCTCTAAGATACAGCTGGTCTCATGACTTGAAGCAAAGAGTCAAATGTAGCAAGCTAGCAGCAACATGCTAAGTTAATTAGAGCAAGCTAGCAGCAACATGCTATGTTAATTAGAGCAAGCTAGCAGCAACATGCTATGTTAATTAGAGCAAGCTAGCAGCAACATGCTATGTTAATTAGAGCAAGCTAGCAGCAACATGCTATGTTAATTAGAGCAAGCTAGCAGCAACATGCTAAGTTAATTAGAGCAAGCTAGCAGCAACATGCTAAGTTAGAGCAAGCTAGCAGCAACATGCTAAGTTAATTAGAGCAAGCTAGCAGCAACATGCTAAGTTAATTAGAGCAAGCTAGCAGCAACATGCTAAGTTAATTAGAGCAAGCTAGCAGCAACATGCTAAGTTAATTAGAGCAAGCTAGCAGCAACATGCTACGTTAATTAGAGCAAGCTAGCAGCAACATGCTACGTTAATTAGAGCAAGCTAGCTAATTAGCTAGCAATCTCTTAGCTCCTCATGTTGAATGAATAAATAGAGCTAGCTATTGACACGTGATGTCAATCTGCAGTCTGACAGGTGTGCTGCTACCTGGGGGTTGTCCATCATTTAGTCAGAGTTACTGCTGCTTTATTAAGGATCATAAAACATTACAGATAACACACACACACACACACACACACACACACACACACACACAAACATGCACACACACACATACAATACAAAGTCTGTCTGTCTGTTTCTGTCTGCTGTGTCTATCTGTCTGTCTGTCCATCCATCTGCCTTTATATCTGTCTGTCTGTCTGTCTGTCTGTTGTGTCTGTCTGTGTCTGTTGTGTCTGTCTGTCTGTCTATCCATCCATCTGCCTTTATGTCTGTGTATAGAAGCTTATTGAGTGAGAGATGGATGGTTGGAGAGAGAGAGAGAGAGAGAGGATAGATAGAGGGAGATGGATGATAGGAGAGAGAGAGAGGATAGATAGAGGGAGATGGATGATAGGAGAGAGAGAGGATAGATAGAGGGAGATGTATGGTTGGAGAGAGAGAGAGAGGATAGATAGAGAGGGAGAGAAAGACAGAGAAAATTAACCCCTTGGTTTCGCCTGGCCTGCTCTTACTCATTTCATTTGAGAAGCGTCTTTGTGCTACTTACAGAAAACACCTGCTGCTGGGAAAGAGAACCGAGGGTTAAAACTCCCACAGCACTGAGTCTCTGTGTGTCTGTGAGAGAGAGAAAAGAGAGAGAAAGAGAGAGAGAGAGATATGACTAAAACAAGGAGTACAGTATGATTAACTCTTTCAGCTCTGGATTCCTCTCTCTTTCTCTGGTCTGAGTCAAGATAACCAGAGACACTTATGAGCTCACACACACACACACACACACACAATATGTCCAATGTTGGTGTGTGTGTGTGTGTGTGTGTGTGTTCAGGCTCAGATGAGTAGATTAGGTACTACATAAACCTGATCTGCTGATCTCTTACCTCAGGTCCTATTGTGTGTCCTGGGGTGTGTGTGTCCTGGGGTGTGTGTCCTGGGGTATGTGTGTGTGTGTGTGTGTGTGTCCTGGGGTGTGTGTGTGTGTGTGTCCTGGGGTGTGTTGTGTGTGTGTCCTGGGGTGTGTGTCCAGCGGTGTGTGTGTCCTGGGGTGTGTGTGTCCAGCGGTGTGTGTGTCCTGGGGTGTGTGTCCGGCGGTGTGTGTGTCCTGGGGTGTGTGTGTGGGGGGGGGTATCCAATCTGTTTCATTGTAAAGTCCCAAAACTTTCACACCATATTCCCTACTTAGTGCACTACTTCTGACCAGGTACTATACACCATATGCCCTACTTAGTGCACTACTTCTGACCAGGTACTATACACCATATGCCCTACTTAGTGCACTACTTCTGACCAGGTACTATACACCATATGCCCTACTTAGTGCACTACTTCTGACCAGGTACTATACACCATATGCCCTACTTAGTGCACTACTTCTGACCAGGGCCCACACAGAGAATAGGGAGCCTTTCTCGGACACAGTCAGACAGCACCGTGGGCCATGAGTGAAAAGGTTAATAATTACATCATCAGGTGATTTGAGGGCCAGCCAATCAGAGGAGAGGTCCCCCCACTTCTGTCTACAGGTCTTATTTGACTTGCAAATGACTGATATGCAAATTTTCCAGCTCTGGAACTTTCTCTCTCTCTCTCTCTCTCTCTCTCATTCCCTTTGCCTCATTCTCTCCATCTGTCTCTCTCTCTTTTTATCCTGTCTCTCTCCCCGTTCTCTTTCTTCTCCCTTCCCTGTCTTTCTATCACTAGATTTCCCCTTTTCCCTCCCTCTCCTACCCCTTACTCCTAGACTAACAGTGAAATGCTTGGTAACAACAGGTGGAGACTAACAGTACAATGCTTGGTAACAACAGGTGGAGACTAACAGTAAAATGCTTACTTACAGTTATATACACGGGGTACCAGTACAGAGTCAATGATAACTTGGCTATATACACGGGGTACCAGTACAGAGTCAATGATAACTTGGCTATATACACGGGGTACCAGTACTGAGTCAATGATAACTTGGCTATATACACAGGGTACCAGTACAGAGTCAATGATAACTTGGCTATATACACAGGGTACCAGTACTGAGTCAATGATAACTTGGCTATATACACAGGGTACCAGTACTGAGTCAATGATAACTAGGCTATATACACAGGGTACCAGTACAGAGTCAATGATAACTTGGCTATATACACAGGGTACCAGTACTGAGTCAATGATAACTTGGCTATATACACAGGGTACCAGTACTGAGTCAATGATAACTTGGCTATATACACAGGGTACCAGTACAGAGTCAATGATAACTTGGCTATATACACAGAGTACCAGTACTGAGTCAATGATAACTTGGCTATATACACAGGGTACCAGTACTGAGTCAATGATAACTTGGCTATATACACAGGGTACCAGTACTGAGTCAATGATAACTTGGCTATATACACAGGGTACCAGTACAGAGTCAATGATAACTTGGCTATATACACAGAGTACCAGTACTGAGTCAATGATAACTTGGCTATATACACAGGGTACCAGTACTGAGTCAATGATAACTTGGCTATATACACAGGGTACCAGTACAGAGTCAATGATAACATGGCTATATACACAGAGTACCAGTACTGAGTCAATGATAACTTGGCTATATACACAGGGTACCAGTACTGAGTCAATGATAACTTGGCTATATACACAGGGTACCAGTACAGAGTCAATGATAACATGGCTATATACACAGGGTACCAGTACTGAGTCAATGATAACTTGGCTATATACACAGGGTACCAGTACTGAGTCAATGATAACTTGGTTATATACACAGGGTACCAGTACTGAGTCAATGATAACATGGCTATATACACAGGGTACCAGGGGTACGAGATAGTTGAGGTAGATATGTACATATAGGTGGGGATAAAGTAACTAGGCAACAGGATGGATAATAAACAGTAACAACAGCGTATGTGATGAGTAGAAAGAATTCATGCAAAAAGGGTCAATGCAGAAGGTCCAGGTAGCTATTGATTAACTCTTTACCAGTCTTATGGCTTGGGGGTAGAAGCTGTTCAGGGTCCTGTTGGTTCTAGACTAGGTCGATCAGTACCACTTTCCGCGTGGTAGCAGAGAGAACAGTCTATGACTTGAGTGGCTGGAGTCTTGGGACAGTTTTTTAAGGCCTTCTTCTGACACCGCCTGGTATGGAGATCCTGGATGGCAGGGAGCTCAGCACCAGCGATATACTTGGCCGGATACACACTACCCTCTGTAGCGCTTTGCGGTCAGATGCCAAGCAGTTGCCATACCAAGCGGTGATGTAGCCAGTCATGGTGAGGCTCTTAATGGTGCAGCTGTAGAACGTTTTGAGAGTCTGAGGGGCCCCATGCCAAACCTTTTCAGCCTCCTTCTTCACGACTGTGTTGGTCTGTGGACCATGTTCATTCCTTAGTGATGTGAACACCGAGGAACTTAAAGCTCTCGACCCGCTCTACTACAGCCCCCCTTTTTCAATCATCCACGATCCTTTGTCTCGCTGATGTTGAGGGGAGAGGTTATTGTCCTGGCACCACACGGCCAGGTCTCTGACCTCCTCCCTATAGGCTGCTTCATGGTTGTCGGTGATCAGACCAACCACTGTCGTGTCGTCAGCAAACTTGATGATGGCGTCGGAGTCGTACTCGCTGCCCGGTCCGACAGGAAGCTCAGGATCCAGTTGCAGAGGAAGGTGTTCAGTCCCAGAGTCCTGAGCTAAGTGATGGTGTTGAACGCTGAGCTGTAGTGAATGAACAGCATTCTCCCATAGGTGTTTTTTTAGTCCAGGTGGGTGGGTGAGGGCAAATAGAGATTGCGTCATCTGTGGATCTGTTGGGGAGGTATTCAAATTGGTCCAGGGTGTCTGGGATGATGGTGTTGATGTGAGCCATGACCAGCCTTTTCAAAGCATTTCATGGCTACAGATGTGAGTGATACATACGATAGTTAGTTAGTTATTGCCTCTGTGTTTTTGGGACACAGGGACTATGGTGGTCTGCTTGAAACATGTACAATGCCTTCAGAAAGTATTCCTTTAATTTATTCAAAAATGTTGTTGTGTTACAGCCTGAATTCTAAATTGATTTAAAATATATATATATAACAATTATCCATCTACACACAATACCCCATAAGAACAAAGTGAAAACATGTTTTTTATTTTTTTTTACATTTATTGAAAATGAACTACAGAAATACCTTAGTTACCTAAGAATTCACAACCCTGAGTCAATACTTTGTAGAACCACCTTTGGATAGCTATTAAAGCTGTGTTTTTCTGGGTAAGTCTCTAAGAGCTGTGAGTCTTTCTGGGTAAGGCTCTAAGAGCTGTGAGTCTTTCTGGGTAAGTCTCTAAGAGCTGTGAGTGTTTCTGGGTAAGTCTCTAAGAGCTGTGAGTGTTTCTGGGTAAGTCTCTAAGAGCTGTGAGTCTTTCTGGGTAAGTCTCTAAGAGCTGTGGGTCTTTCTGGGTAAGTCTCTAAGAGCTGTGAGTCTTTCTGGGTAAGTCTCTAAGAGCTGTGAGTCTTTCTGGGTAAATCTCTAAGAGCTGTGAGTCTTTCTGGGTAAGTCTCTAAGAGCTGTGAGTCTTTCTGGGTAAGTCTCTAAGAGCTGTGAGTCTTTCTGGGTAAGTCTCTAAGAGCTGTGAGTCTTTCTGGGTAAGTCTCTAAGAGCTGTGAGTCTTTCTGGGTAAATCTCTAAGAGCTGTGAGTCTTTCTGGGTAAGTCTCTAAGAGCTGTGAGTCGATGCACTTATTATTGAAGCTAGTGACTGATGTCGTAAACTCCTGAATGTTATCGAATCAGTCCTTGAACATATTCCAGTCTGTGATGGCGAAACAGTCCTCTCTCTCTCTTTCCCCTTCTTCCTTCTCTTTATCTGATTAGAGAATCAACTCTTATCGGGGTGGGGGTGGGGGTAGAGAGAGAACTATGGCTGTGTATTGTTGTTACAGTAAACAGCGTAGTGCTGGAATACCCCCATTACATCCCGGACCCCAAGAAGAGTAGCTGCTGCCTTGGTTAAGGGGGGATCCATAATAAATACAAATACAAAACTCAGTGTTATGATTTAACATAAATGACTCATCTTCCAACATGATGACAACTTCACACGTTCATCATCGTTTATGTTTGTCATCTTAAACTAGAACATTAAAAAGCCATATCTCTCTCTCTCTGCTCAATTACAACCTGGAATCTGTTTACAGCCAACAATTGAAGATAGATAGATAGTCCTGGATTTGAGAGAGAGAAGGGAGGGAGAAGGGAGAGAGAAGAGAGAAAGGTGGTGGTGGTGGTGGTAGGGTATAGAGAGAACTATGGCTGTACTCATGGAGAGATTATTATCGGTAGGTGTATTGTTGTCACCCCAAACAGAGTAGTGCTGAAATACCCCCACAACATTCTGCTAACTATAAATCCATAACATCCTACCAACTCCATAACATCCTACTAAAGCCCCATAACATCCTACCAACTCCATAACATCCTACTAACTATAAATCCATAACATCCTACCAACTCCATAACATCCTACTAACTATAAATCCATAACATCCTACCAACTCCATAACATCCTACTAACTATAAATCCATAACATCCTGCTAACATCCTACCAACCCCATAACATCCTACCAACCCCATAACATCCTACTAAAGCCCCATAACATCCTACCAACCCCATAACATCCTACCAACCCCATAACATCCTACTACAGCCCCATAATATCCTACTACAGCCCCATAACATCCTACCAACCCCATAACATCCTACTAACATTCTACCAACCCCATAACATCCTACCAACCCCATAACATCCTACCAACCCCATAACATCCTACCAACCCCATAACATCCTACAACATCCTACTACAGCCCCATATCATCCTACTACAGCCCCATATCATCCTACTACAGCCCCATAACATCCTACCACAGCCCCATAACATCCTACCAACTCCATAACATCCTACTACAGCCCCATAACATCCTACTTCAGCCCCATAACATCCTACTAAAGCCCCATAACACCCTACTACAGCCCCATAACATCCTACCACAGCCCCATAACATCCTACGAACTCCATAACATTCTACCAACCCCATAACATCCTACTACAGCCCCATAACATCCTACCAACTCCTTAACATCCTGCTACAGCCCCATAACATCCTACCAACTCCATAACATCCTACTACAGCCCCATAACATCCTACTACAGCCCCATAACATCCTACTAAAGCCCCATAACATCCTACCAACTCCATAACATCCTACCACAGCCCCATAACATCCTACCAACTCCATAACATCCTACCAACTCCATAACATCCTACTACAGCCCCATAACATCCTACCAACCCCATAACATCCTACTAACCCCATAACATCCTACCAACTCCATAACATCCTACTACAGCCCCATAACATCCTACTAAAGCCCCATAACATCCTACCAACCCCATAACATCCTACCAACTCCATAACATCCTACTACAGCCCCATAACATCCTACTAAAGCCCCATAACATCCTACCAACCCCATAACATCCTACTAACCCCATAACATCCTACCAACTCCATAACATCCTACCAACTCCATAACATCCTACTACAGCCCCATAACATCCTACCAACCCCATAACATCCTACTAACCCCATAACATCCTACCAACTCCATAACATCCTACCAACTCCATAACATCCTACTACAGCTAGACGACACACAGCAAGAGAGGACCAAAGCAGCCAGACTGTATTTGAGTTCTCTCTCTCTGTTCCTAATGAGACACCACCTCCATCTAGTGGACAGTCTAGCTCAGTGTTTTACCTCAGTGTTGACTGACTTGTTCAAAAAATCAGAACGGATTCCTCCTCGACTGCGTTTCAACACCTTTCAGGTAAACTTGTTTATTTTGTTTGAAAAATAACAGTTGAACCCATCAGATGAGTGTGTACATTTAGTGTCAAATGGCACCCTATTCCCTATATAGTGCACTACTATAGACCAGAGCCCTATGGCACCCTATTCCCTATGTAGTGCACTACTATAGACCAGAGCCCTATGGAACCCTATTCCCTACATAGTGCACTGCTGTAGACCAGAGCCCTATGGCACCCTATTCCCTATATAGTGTACTACTTTAGACCAGAGCCCTATGGCACCCTATTCCCTATATAGTGCACTGCTGTTGACCAGAGCCCTATGGCACCCTATTCCCTATATAGTGCACTGCTGTAGACCAGAGCATTTACACGACAGAGAGTAGTAGGTTGTCATATGGAAAGTACAATAGACACCATCCATGTTATCTTTCACAGTATACCTGGATTGAGATTTAGTACCAGTCAATAAATCATTCTCTGTGAATTCCAAACCACCTCCTCGGCCCTACCAACTCGCTCGGAGGGGCCTCATCTGTCGCGTGTTGCTGATGAAACTCAGAGGGTGACGTCCAGAGAGTGGTGAGGTGATGAAACTCAGAGGGTGACGTCCAGAGAGTGGTGAGGTGATGAAACTCAGAGGGTGACGTCCAGAGAGTGGTGAGGTGATGAATATACCTTCAACTTCAAGACACACTTCTGACTTTACTGATGCACTTTCATGTTCCACTTTTAGATAATAAAAACAAGCATGAAATTCTAAATGAACAAATCCCCCCCCATGTCGTTTCAACAAGATTTAAACCTCAGTAACAGTTAAACATTTAATTTGGGAGGTATTTCATCTGTTACATTTATCAAGTTTTGAAATCAGACAAAAACAAAATGCACGTGGCATAGAATTATACAAGCCTCTCCATTCTTTAAAAAAAAAAAAAATTGCACAAAGATATTGCAGTGCATGTTGGGATATCACTTTGCTCTTAATCATTGCTGGCTCGGTCGAAGTGGCGATCTGAGGGTCTAATTAGCCCCTACACCCTCGATCATTTTTACTCCCTCAGCTTTGGGACACTTGTGGATATGTCGGAGGCGAGCGTGAACGTGCAAATGGATGGCTGAGGGGGAAGGGAGTGATTTGTCATTTAGCCAATCCCTCCCTCTCTCTCTCTCCTTCTGCCTCAAACAGGGATGGAGAGAATAGACAGACAGCTGAAAGGAGGAGTGAGACTGAAAGAATAGACACAATCACCCGTCCACGACCCAGTTGAGATGGGTTGGGATGAGTTGGACCACAGGGTGAAGAAAAAGCAGCCAACAAGTGCTCAGCATATGTGGGAACTCCTTGAAGACTGCTGGAAAATAATTCCAGGTGAAGCTGGTTGAGAGAATGCCAAAAATGTGCAAAGCTGTCATCGAGGCAAAGGGTGGCTACATTGAAGAATATAAACTATAAAATATATTTGGATTTGTTTAATACTTTCTTTTTTTTGGTTTCTACATGATTCCATATGTGTTATTTCATAGTTTTGATGTCTTCACTATTATTCTACAATGTAGAAAATAGTAAAAATAAAGAAAAGCCCTGGAATGAGTAGGTGTCCAAACTTTTGACTGGTACTGTATATCTATAACATGTTTTAACCCCCCCCCTGCCTAAGCACAGCCAAAGTTCATTTTTGTGTCTAGTACTTTACTTCACAAAGAGTTTAAGCATTTGTTTTGGTTAAGGGGGTCAGGTCAACAGGTCAAGAGGGTCAGGTCAACAGGTCAAGGGGGTCAGGTCAACAGAGCAGTAAATAAGAACACATAAAAACAAAGACAGAGTATTTTGATAAGAGTAGAGAGCTAGCTGTCTGTCCATATTATAATAATACATCATTACTTTAAAATTGTACAAGGGAGGTAGGTAGAAGCTGAAGTTGTCCAATAAGATAGGCTCGTTTTTGTTATCCGTGGCAAAAATGTTTCGCTACAGTGTGAACTAATGAATATGACCCAGAAATCCTAGCCAATAGAAACATGGAATCATTCAACTGTACCAAAACTAACTCAGTAGAAAAACATTGGTATATCTACACTATATATACACAAAAGTATGTGGACAACCCTTCAAATGATTGAATTCAGCAACACCCGTTGCTGACAGGTGTATACAATCGAGCACACAGCCATGCAGGGGCGGCAGGTAGCCTAGTGGTTAGAGCGTTGGACTAGTAACCAGCAGGTAGCCTAGTGGTTAGAGCGTTGGACTAGTAACCAGCAGGTAGCCTAGTGGTTAGAGGAGGCAGGTAGCCTAGCGGTTAGAGCGTTGGACTAGTAACCAGCAGGTAGCCTAGTGGTTAGAGCGTTGGACTAGTAACCAGCAGGTAGCCTAGTGGTTAGAGCGTTGGACTAGTAACCAGCAGGTAGCCTAGTGGTTAGAGCGTTGGACTAGTAACCAGCAGGTAGCCTAGTGGTTAGAGCGTTGGACTAGTAACCAGCAGGTAGCCTAGTGGTTAGAGCGTTGGGCTAGTAACCAGCAGGTAGCCTAGTGGTTAGAGCGTTGGACTAGTAACCAGCAGGTAGCCTAGTGGTTAGAGCGTTGGGCTAGTAACCAGCAGGTAGCCTAGTGGGTAGAGCGTTGGACTAGTAACCAGCAGGTAGCCTAGTGGTTAGAGCGTTGGACCAGTAACCAGCAGGTAGCCTAGTGGGTAGAGCGTTGGACTAGTAACCAGCAGGTAGCCTAGTGGTTAGAGCGTTGGACTAGTAACCAGCAGTTAGCCTAGTGGTTAGAGCGTTGGACTAGTAACCAACAGGTAGCCTAGTGGTTAGAGTGTTGGACTAGTAACCAGCAGGTAGCCTAGTGGTTAGAGCGTTGGACTAGTAACCAGCAGGTAGCCTAGTGGTTAGAGCGTTGGACTAGTAACCAGCAGGTAGCCTAGTGGTTAGAGCGTTGGACTAGTAACCGAAAGGTAGATTGAATCCCTAAGCTGACAAGGTACAAATCTGTCGTTCTGCCCCTGAACAAGGCAGTTAACCCACTGTTCCCCGGTAGACCATCATTGAAAATAACAATTTGTTCTCAACTGACTTGCCTAGTTAAATAAAGGTTAAATAAGAAATGTAATCTCCATAGAGAAACATTGGCAGTAGAATGTCTTACTGAAGAGCTCAGTGACTTTCAACGTGGCACCGTCACAGGATGCCACCTTTCCAACAAATCAGTTTGTCTGTTATAACAGCAATGTTCCAACATCTAGAGGAAAGCCTTCCCAGAAGAGTGGAGGCTGTTATAGCAGCAATGTTCCAACATCTAGTGGAAAGTCTTCCCAGAAGAGTGGAGGCTGTTATAGCAGCAATGTTCTAACATCTAGTGAAAAGCCTTCCCAGAAGAGTGGAGGCTGTTATAGCAGCAATGTTCCAACATCTAGTGGAAAGCCTTCCCAGAAGAGTGGAGGCTGTTATAGCAGCAATGATCCAACATCTAGTGGAAAGCCTTCCCAGAAGAGTGGAGGCTGTTATAGCAGCAATGTTCCAACATCTAGTGGAAAGCCTTCCCAGAAGAGTGGAGGCTGTTATAACAGCAATGTTCCAACATCTAGTGGAAAGCCTTCCCAGAAGAGTGGAGGCTGTTATAGCAGCAATGTTCCAACATCTAGTGGAAAGCCTTCCCAGAAGAGTGGAGGCTGTTATAACAGCAATGTTCCAACATCTAGTGAAAAGCCTTCCCAGAAGAGTGGAGGCTGTTATAGCAGCAAAGTGGGGACCAACTTCATATTAATGCCCACGATTTTGGAATATGATGTTCGATAAAGGTGTCCACATACTTTTGATCATATAGTGTATTTACAGCAAAATATATACAATTGAAATGACTGCATGAAAATGAATTAGGCTCAATATCAAATCGTCCCTTATATAAACCTGATGGACGCATCATAGCACAGAACAACAAGGGGACCTGGGCTCTATCCCAATTATCTCTCCTTCCTCCCAAAGTGTACACTTGTTCACTTCCCTAATTTAAAAGTAGTGAACAGGTCTACACTTCAAGAGAAAAAAGCGGTTTTATTGGGACGCACCCTCAGCCAGCAGTTGCCATAGTAGCCGGCGGGAGGCGTCGGTGTTCTCAGGCGGCGTAGTGACCTTGGAGGTCACAGGTCGAGTCGTCCTTGGCTGCGCTTGGAATGCTGGGGGATCTAAAACAAAATGACAGGTCACATGACCAGATAGGAAGAGAACAAAAATGTGCCCTGTTCCCTACATAGGGCTCTGGTCTAAAGTAGTGCACTATATCTCCCTGTTCCCTACATAGGGCTCTGGTCTAAAGTAGTGCACTATATCTCCCTGTTCCCTACATAGGGCTCTGGTCTAAAGTAGTGCACTATATCTCCCTGTTCCCTACATAGGGCTCTGGTCTAAAGTAGTGCACTATATCTCCCTGTTCCCTACATAGGGCTCTGGTCTAAAGTAGTGCACTATATCTCCCTGTTCCCTACATAGGGCATTTCGTTTGACCAGAGCCCTACAAGGTTGTAAAGTCCCAGTAACTTTACCCACATTTTACCATCTCAACTACAAAATGACCACAGACTACAGACAGAGATACAGCACCGCCTGCTGGCAGATCACAGACAGACAGACAGACAGACAGACAGACAGACAGACAGACAGACAGACAGACACTGGGGCAGACCACAGACAGACAGACAGACAGACAGACAGACAGACAGACAGACAGACAGACAGACAGACAGACAGACAGACAGACAGACAGACAGACAGACAGACAGACAGACAGACACTGGGGCTGTGTCCGTAGTCTCTCCTAACAGCCTGGGATACAGTTTGTGAATGTGGTTCTTCTGTATGTACTTACACAGGGCGATGTATCGGGGCTGCCGAACGGCGAGAGCTCTGCCGAGCGGTTCTCTTTGTCGTACGAGTCATTGAGGCGATGGTGGGCGAACTTCCTCCTCAGGGCCTCGGCAATCATGGAGGCCGGGTCGCTTAGCAACGCCGTGCCCTTGCTCCGCCTCCTCCGCACCGGCGTTCCCCCGGGCGACCTGGGGGTGGGGCAAACGCAAGACACTAAAGAACAGCTACAGAATATTCAGTGCCAGTCAGAGAATGGGTTTGTCCCACACACACCTCGCATCGTAAATAACTATTCATTATTTCTAGATCAGTCAGTCACAATTTACCCATGATACATCCTGGTTTTGATGCTCTAGAAACACGGCCATTGTGACAGAGATTTGCTTGCCAGACAGGCTATATTGGCAAATGGCACCCCCTCTTAATTAGTGCACAACTTTTTAACAGAGCCCTACTCCAGGGCCCCAAACCAGGGCCCAACTCCAGAGCCCTACACCAGGGCCCCACTCCAGGGCCCCAACTCCAGGGCCCCAACTCCAGGGCCCCAACTCCAGGGCCCCAACTCCAGGGCCCCAACTCCAGGGCCCCAACTCCAGCGTTGCAACGGCGCCACCTGCAGCACACGTGACGCCGACACCTGGAATCGTAGGAAAATGCACCTTCTAAACCTAAATAATGGATGTTGGCAGAAGATTTCCTCAGGAGAAATGCTAGGCTATATAGACGTATGGGTACTTGGGAAATTCGCTTCAGTAGCTAACTAGAAATATGTTTAAAAATGTACATTCAGGGCTGTCCCTAACGAGGTGGTGCTGACGTAGGCCTGAGGTTAGCTGGGGGGGGGGGGGGGGGGGGGGGTCCCCCTCAGAAAGTTGGAGCATTTTGTAAATTATTTTATTATCATGTTTTTTTTAACCTGTAACTGCCATTTCCTGAAACCTTAAAATGATATCAAACAACGCACAGATTCCACGGTTTATGGACGGATACGCAAAACACCAAATTCAAAATGTATAATTTTTCAATTCTTACAAACAATAGAATGTTATATACAGTTGAAGTCGGAAGTTTACATACACTTAATGTTGGAGTTATTAAAACGTTTTTCAACCACTCAACACATTTCTTGTTAACAAACTATAGTTCTGGCAAGTCGGTTAGGACATCTACTTTGTACATGACACAAGTCATTTTTCCAACAAATTGTTTACAGACAGATTATTTCACTTATAATTCACTGTATCACAATTCCAGTAGATCAGAAGTTTACATACACTAAGTTGACTGTGCCTTTAAACAGCTTGGACAATTCCAGAAAATGATGTCATGGCTTTAGAAGCTTCTGATAGGCTAATTAACATAATTTGAGTCAATTGGAGGTGTACATGTGGATGTATTTCAAGGTCTACCTTCAAACTCAGTGCCTCTTTGCTTGACATCATGGGAAAATCAAAAAAAATCAGCCATGACCTCAACAACAACAAAACATTGTTGACCTCCACAAGTCTGGTTCATCCTTGGGAGCAATTTCCAAATGCCTGAAGGTACCACGTTCATCTGTACAAACAATAGTACGCAAGTATAAACACCATGGGACCACGCAGCCGTCGTACCGCTCAGGAAGGAGACGTGTTCTGTCTCCTAGAGATGAACGTACTTTGGTGCGAAAAGTGCAAATCAATCCCAGAACAACAGCAAAGGATCGATCCCGGGGTACAAAGTATCTATATCCACAGTAAAACGAGTCCTTTATCAACATAACCTGAAAGGCCGCTCAGCAAGGAAGAAGCCACTGCTCCAAAACCGCCATAAAAAAGCCAGACTACGGTCTGCAACTGAACATGGGGACAAAGATCGTACTTTTTGGAGAAATGTCCTCTGGTCTGATGAAACAAAAATATAACTGTTTGGACATAATGACCATCGTTATGATTGGAGGAAAAAGGGGGAGGCTTGCAAGCTGAAGAACACCATCCCAACCGTGATGCACGGGGGTGGCAGCATCATGTTGTGGGGGTTCTTTGCTGCAGGAGGGACTGGTGCACTTCACAAAATAGATGGCATCATGAGGAAGGAAAATTATGTGGATATATTTATTTTTATTTTTTATTTCACCTTTATTTAACCAGGTAGGCAAGTTGAGAACAAGTTCTCATTTACAACTGCGACCTGGCCAAGATAAAGCAAAGCAGTTCGACACATATAACAACACAGAGTTACACATGGAGTAAAACAAACATACAGTCAATAATACAGTAGAAAAATAAGTCTATATACAATGTGAGCAAATGAGGTGAGATAAGGGAGGTAAAGGCAATAAATAGGCCATGGTGGCAAAGTTAATACAATATAGCAATTAAAACACTGGAATGGTAGATTTGTAGTGGAAGAAATGTGCAAAGTAGAAATAATGGGGTGCAAAGGAGCAAAATAAATACAGTAGGGGAAGAGGTAGTTGTTTGGGCTAAATTATAGATGGGCTATGTACAGGTGCAGTGATCTGAGAGCTGCTCTGACATCTGGTGCTTAAAGCTAGTGAGGGAGATATGTGTTTCCAGCTTCAGTGATTTTTGTAGTTCGTTCCAGTCATTGGCAGCAGAGAACTGGAAGGAAAGGCGACCAAAGGAGGAATTGGCTTTGGGGGTGACCAGAGAGATATACCTGCTGGAGCGCGTGCTACGGGTGGGTGCTGCTATGGTGACCAGTGAGCGGAGATAAGGGGGGACTTTACCTAGCAGGGTCTTGTAGATAACCTGGAGCCAGTGGGTTTGGCAACGAGTATGAAGTGAAGGCCAGCCAACAAGAGCATACAGGTCGCAGTGGTGGGTTGTATATGGGGCTTTGGTGACAAAACGGATGGCACTGTGATCGACTGCATCCAGTTTATTGAGGAGAGTGTTGGAGGCTATTTTAAAGATGACATCGCCGAAGTCGAGGATCGGTAGGATGGTCAGTTTTACGAGGCTATGTTTGGCAGCATGAGTGAAGGATGCTTTGTTGCGAAATAGGAAGCCAATTCTAGATTTAACTTTGGATTGGAGATGTTTGATGTGAGTCTGGAAGGAGAGTTTAGTCTAACCAGACACCTAGGTATTTGTAGTTGTCCACAAATTCTAAGTCAGAACCGTCCAATGTGGCCAATAACATCTGCTAACCATGTGACCAATAACATCTGCTAACCATGTGACCAGTAACATCTGCTAACCATGTGACCAGTAACATCTGCTAACCATGTGACCAATAACATCTGCTAACCACGTGACCAATAACATCTGCTAACCACGTGACCAATAACATCTGCTAACCACGTGACCAATAACATTTGATTTGACCTCAAATTGCACACAAAAGGCTATCAGCTTGGCAGATCTGCTGCGTCAAGACAGACAGGCTCTCAGAGTTGTAGACTTGACTCCAGCACAGTGACGTGCCTTAGTGTCCATGCTTACCTCTCCACAGACCGTAGTTTCACCTGGTTCAGGTCATTCAGTACATCCAGCATGGTGAGGACCGGGCCTTGTCCTACCGCCTTATCCTGGGACTGTACTAGTCCAACCTGCCCATCCTCATGGCTCTTCCCCTGGGCATGACCCTTACCGGCCTCCCTTCCCTGCTGGATTAGATCCTCCGCCGCAGACAGCCCTACAGAGGAGCTGGGAGGAGGAGGGCAGGGAGGAGGTGGAGGAGGAGGGCAGCAAGGAGGTGGAGGAGGAGGGTAGCAAGGGGTAGAGGTGAGGAAAGATGCAGGGGACATTCCAGGGGTACCCGGAAGGTTCTGGGAATTGGCTGGACCTGGACGACAGGAAAAAGGAGGGAGAGAAAAGGGTGAACAAACGATAAGTTTCATAATCGAGGAATGATGCGTTTACCATGACTGGGACAGGTGTGTGTGTGTGTGTGTGTGTGTGTGTGTGTGTGTGTGTGTGTGTGTGTGTGTTTAGACACCTGATGGTGGCGCGGTAACAATCATGGCAATCTGAGCTCGTAGTTTGAGCAGCTCATCCTCCAGGGCTGTGATCTTCCGTAGGGCCACTGGGTCTGATCTGTGCCCCAGCGTCATGTCTCTTGGCTGGGCTCGGACCGCTGCCAACCACGGGTCCCCTGGAGGTGGAAGGCTCAGCACCACTTCATCTCCGCGACTCACAGCACCCTGACGGGACGGACGCTCACGGTGCCTGAAATCGGACCAGAAGGAATTACAGATTTGAGAAACAGTCCTTCTATAACAAACTTGGAAAGTGGAGATGTCACTATTAAAAAAAAAGTAGACATTACTGGAAACACCTTGCCGTTTTGGAGAAGTGTTGAGTTTATTTGCAAAGATTTACGATGGCTAATTAACAGTAAATATGTGAATCTTATCACCCAACAAGTTAGCCAAAATTGACTAGCTAGCTAGCTTAACTTGTTTACAGTCGGGTAGTAATCGCTCCTGCTATTATTCTGGCGTGTCAATAACATGTCCCCATTGGATTCTACACACAACCCTCAGGGTGACTATATCTACTGGGTTCTACCAGTCTGAATCTGTATATCTACTGGGTTCTACCAGGGGTTCTACCAGTCTGAGGAGTCTCTGTGTATATCTTCTGGGTTCTACCAGTCTGAGTCTGTATATCTACTGGGTTCTACCAGGGGTTCTACCAGTCTGAGGAGTCTCTGTGTATATCTACTGGGTTCTACCAGTCTGAGGAGTCTCTGTGTATATCTACTGGGTTCTACCAGTCTGAGGAGTCTCTGTGTATATCTACTGGGTTCTACCAGTCTGAGGAGTCTCTGTGTATATCTACGGGGTTCTACCAGTCTGAGTCTCTGTGTATATCTACTGGGTTCTACCAGGGGTTCTACCAGTCTGATGAGTCTCTGTGTATATCTACTGGGTTCTACCAGTCTGAGTCTCTGTGTATATCTACTGGGTTCTACCAGTCTGAGGAGTCTCTGTGTATATCTACTGGGTCCCATCTACCTGATCTTGGTGAAGCCGTCTCCCTCATCCTCCGCCACCCACAGCACGTCAGCCAATGAGGGGATAGCGGGGCGGGTATCCACAGTGACGTCCAGGTATCTGTGCTGTCGGGAGGTGTGTAGAGGAATCTGTGGACAGTACGAGCCAGCTGAGTGTGAGACCAAACCACAGGACCAGAACCAGAAGGTTCTATCTTCCATAACAATAATAAACCTTGATGTGTATCAGATGAAAGTTGTGTTGCTCCATAGTTTGTTGACTCCGTAACTTTTGGGGGGATCAACGGTTACAGGGGTCAACGGTTACAGGGGTCAACGGTTACGGGGTCAACGGTTACAGGGGTCAACGGTTACAGGGGTCAACGGTTACAGGGGGTAAAACGGTTACAGGGGGTAAAACGGTTACAGGGGGTAAAACGGTTACAGGGGTCAACGGTTACAGGGGTCAACGGTTACAGGGGTCAACGGTTACAGGAGTCAACAGTTACAGGAGTCAACAGTTACAGGGGTCAACGGTTACAGGGGTCAACGGTTACGGGGTCAACGGTTACAGGGGCCAACGGTTATGGATAAGACCGACGTACTACTTCAGATTATCCTAGACCTGTATTAACCAGTTTATATTCATATAGACCTGTATTAACCAGTTTATATTCATATTGACCTGTATTAACCAGTTTATATTCATATAGACCTGTATTAACCAGTTTATATTCATATTGACCTGTATTAACCAGTTTATAATCATATTGACCTGTATTAACCAGTTTATATTCATATAGACCTGTATTAACCAGTTTATAATCATATTGACCTGTATTAACCAGTTTATATTCATATTGACCTGTATTAACCAGTTTATATTCATATTGACCTGTATTAACCAGTTTATATTCATATTGACCTGTATTAACCAGTTTATAATCATATTGACCTGTATTAACCAGTTTATATTCATATTGACCTGTATTAACCAGTTTATATTCATATTGACCTGTATTAACCAGTTTATAATCATATTGACCTGTATTAACCAGTTTATATTCATATTGACCTGGAAGTGGATACGAGGAGACGGGGTCAATGGGAGGTTGGTCCCGATCATCCGCACCAGGCTCCGGTACTGACCACACAACTGGCTCTCCCACACTGGAACCAGCTGTCACACACACACACACACACACACACACACACACACACACACAAATGTTTGGCAAGAAGCAGCAAGAAGCACTCTTCAAATCTTTTGGTACAATCTCAAAACAAGCATCCTATAAATTGAGCCACTACATTTTGTAATATTTAACTCATTTTTGTTCTTACCATGTCAGGAGAGACTCCGAAATACTCAAGGACATTTTGCAACAGATCAATTATATCTTCTAGTAGAGACATCTTGGGAAGCCCTTCTGTATGTTTGGCTGATGATGGATGGGGAAAATAAACTGGTGGTGATGCAGGGCTAGGACTCCCGTTTCACTTTGCACCATGGGATGCAGGGCTAGGACTCCTGTTTCACTTTGCACCATGGGATGCAGGGCTAGGACTCCTGTTTCACTTTGCACCATGGGATGCAGGGCTAGGACTCCCGTTTCACTTTGCACCATGGGATGCAGGGCTAGGACTCCCGTTTCACTTTGCACCATGGGATGCAGGGCTAGGACTCCCGTTTCACTTTGCACCATGGGATGCAGGTCTAGGACGTCCGGTTTCACTTTGCACCGTGGGATACGAGTCCTGACCAAAGTCAAAGAAGCAGAAACATCCTGATTTAAACCTGGTGGGGGAGAGAGACGGTTTCAAAATCCCCGAACAAATTAGAAAAATGGTCAGCAACATTATTTATAATGTATTAATTTCATGCACGTTTGGTAGTTACCTAGCTATCAGTACACTGAGATATTCCCCAAAATATAGTTCATTAAAACACATCAAGCGGTAACATGATAAACAAACGAGCGAACGTGCGAATAAATATTGTAATATATTACATGTGTAAACGGTATATTGTGAATAAAATTAATCTTCTCTTACCCCAATGAATCATTTAGAAATTATACTTGTCGACAAAATAACATTCTCCTGGGATGTTCACGTATCCGGACAAGTGAGAAGGTGAAGTCAAATAAAGCCACTCCAGCAAACCGTGCCGTGATTGGACATTTCAATAGGAAGAAAATCCTACGCCAATCAGAATAGCACATCAATGCAATGTGACCACAGCTGTTCGACCAATGGGGGGGCCTTTCAGTAATATCCGCACCAAATTCGTATTTTGTGTGTGTGTGTGGATGAGTTTACCGTTCTCCTAGCAAGCAGAATAAAGACATGCTAAACTTTATTTTTGTTTTGTTGCACTCCAGTGCAGTTCACATTGTTTCAAAAAACAAATTGTCCTATTTTACACAAATACTGGTATGTTGAAAACTATTGTGTAGGCTATATTTAAACAAATACGCTTTTTAATAAAATACTAATATATGCTATTGGAAATTACTCGTAAAACTTCAATGGGTCTCTTGTGCTGCTGGGCAACGGGTTTAATACAGAGTACTGGTGGGCGACGGGTTTAATACAGAGTACTGCTGGGCGACGGGTTTAATACAGAGTGCTGGTGGGCAACGGGTTTAATACAGAGTACTGCTGGGCGACGGGTTAAATACAGAGTACTGCTGGGCGACGGGTTTAATACAGAGTACTGGTGGGCAACGGGTTTAATACAGAGTACTGGTGGGCGACGGGTTTAATACAGAGTACTGGTGGGCAACGGGTTTAATACAGAGTACTGCTGGGCGACGGGTTTAATACAGAGTACTGCTGGGCGACGGGTTTAATACAGAGTACTGCTGGGCGACGGGTTTAATACAGAGTACTGCTGGGCGACGGGTTTAATACAGAGTACTGGTGGGCGACGGGTTTAATACAGAGTACTGGTGGGCGACGGGTTTAATACAGAGTACTGGTGGGCGACGGGTTTAATACAGAGTACTGGTGGGCGCGGGTTAATACAGAGTACTGTGGGCACGGTTTAATACAGAGTACTGCTGGGCGACGGGTTTAATACAGAGTACTGCTGGGCGACGGGTTTAATACAGAGTACTGCTGGGCGACGGGTTTAATACAGAGTACTGCTGGGCAACAGGTTTAATACAGAGTACTGCTGGGCAACAGGTTTAATACAGAGTACTGCTGGGCGACGGGTTTAATACAGAGTACTGGTGGGCGACGGGTTTAATACAGAGTACTGGTGGGCGACGGGTTTAATACAGAGTACTGCTGGGCAACAGGTTTAATACAGAGTACTGCTGGGCAACAGGTTTAATACAGAGTACTGCTGGGCGACGGGTTTAATACAGAGTACTGCTGGGCGACGGGTTTAATACAGAGTACTGCTGGGCAACAGGTTTAATACAGAGTACTGCTGGGCGACGGGTTTAATACAGAGTACTGCTGGGCAACAGGTTTAATACAGAGCACTGCTGGGCGACGGGTTTAATACAGAGTACTGGTGGGCGACGGGTTTAATACAGAGTACTGGTGGGCGACGGGTTTAATACAGAGTACTGGTGGGCGACGGGTTTAATACAGAGTACTGGTGGGCGACGGGTTTAATACAGAGTACTGGTGAGTCCTTACTCCACTGCAATGCAACACGTGGTATATGGGATACTTGTTGGCTGGTAGAGAGAGAACATTTCTACCTGACTCAGCTAAAGTGCGAAATACTCAGTAGGATCTCTAATAACCAAATATGTGTAGTTTTCCGAGGTTGACTTTGTCATACATTACATTTACATACATTTTAGTCATTTAGCAGACGCTCTTATCCAGAGCGACTTACAGTAAGTAGTGAATACATACATTTCATGCATTTTTCTTTATAGAGGCAGGTAGCCCCACTGGGCTACCTGCCTCCCCCTCTAACCACTAGGCTACCTGCCTCCCCCCTCTAACCACTAGGCTACCTGCCTCCCCCCTCTAACCACTAGGCTACCTGCCTCCCCCCTCTAACCACTAGGCTACCTGCCTCCCCCCTCTAACCACTAGGCTACCTGCCTCCCCCTCTAACCACTAGGCTACCTGCCTCCCCCCTCTAACCACTAGGCTACCCGCCTCCTCTAACCACTTGGCTACCCGCCTCCTCTAACCACTAGGCTACCCGCCGCCTCTAACCACTAGGCTACCTGCCTCCTCTAACCACTAGGCTACCCGCCTCCTCTAACCACTAGGCTACCCGCCTCCTCTAACCACTAGGCTACCTGCCTCCTCCTCTAACCACTAGGCTACCTGCCTCCTCTAACCACTAGGCTACCTGCCTCCTCTAACCACTTGGCTACCCGCCTCCTCTAACCACTAGGCTACCCGCCTCCTCTAACCACTTGGCTACCCGCCTCCTCTAACCACTAGGCTACCTGCCTCCTCTAACCACTAGGCTACCTGCCTCCTCCTCTAACCACTAGGCTACCTGCCTCCTCCTCTAACCACTAGGCTACCTGCCTCCTCTAACCACTAGGCTACCTGCCTCCTCCTCTAACCACTAGGCTACCTGCCTCCTCTAACCACTAGGCTACCTGCCTCCTCTAACCACCACGGTCACAACTTGCAGACTTGTTTACGCTGCTGTGCGTTTTTGTTGCCGTTTTTACTTTGCTACCTGACGGTTTTTACTTTTTCATTACCGTATATTTTTACTTTTTCCCTCACTCAACTTTTTTTTCATTCAACTCTCCTACCCCGGAGGTTTTATCTGGACATGGTTCGTCAGGACTTCAAACAGCCGAAGCTAAGTAACATTAACATGATGCCTTCTAATTGCAGTCGTTGTACTCATAATATACAGGAGAACGATCGCCTTACGGCAAGGATAGCTGTGCTGCAAGCCCAGCTTCAGACGCAATCGTTAGGCAAGGGTCATTTCAGTGTAGGAAAGGATGAAACAGCGTCTGTGCCACCAGCAAGTACAGATAGTAACGTTAGTATAAACCCCCTCGCACGGTCCCCGCAGCCGGACATCTTTCTCATGGCTTCTGGAGGGAAACGCTGTAGGAATGCTCAACCGGTGTCGCTTATTCAGCCGACAGAAACTTTCAACCGGTTCTCCCCGTTAAGCGAGTCGGAGTCGGAGGCCGAGACTTCTCTGGTCTCTGCTCCTCCCGTTGTGGGGTCTGAGACGCCGACGGCTCCCACCATTAGCTCTGACAAATTGAAAACCCTAGTCATTGGCGACTCCATTACCCGCAGTATTAGACTTAAAACTAATCATCCAGCGATCATACACTGTTTACCAGGGGGCAGGGCTACCGACGTTAAGGCTAATCTAAAGACGGTGCTGGCTAAAGCTAAAACTGGCGAGTGTAGAGAGTATAGAGATATTGTTATCCACGTCGGCACCAACGATGTTAGGATGAAACAGTCAGAGGTCACCAAGCGCAATATAGCTTCAGCGTGTAAATCAGCTAGAAAGATGTGTCGGCATCGAGTAATTGTCTCTGGCCCCCTCCCAGTTAGGGGGAGTGATGAGCTCTACAGCAGAGTCTCACAACTCAATCGCTGCATGAAAACTGTTTTCTGCCCCTCCCAAAAGATAGAATTTGTAGATAACTGGCCCTCTTTCTGGGATTCACCCACAAACAGGACCAAGCCTGGCCTGCTGAGGAGTGACGGACTCCATCCTAGCTGGAGGGGTGCTCTCATCTTATCTACGAACATAGACAGGGCTCTAACTCCTCTAGCTCCACAATGAAATAGGGTGCAGGCCAGGCAACAGGCTGTTAGCCAGCCTGCCAGCTTAGTGGAGTCTGCCACTAGCACAGTTAGCGTAGTCAGCTCAGCTTTCCCCATTGAGACCGTGTCTGTGCCTCGATCTTGGTTGGGCAAAATTAAAAATGGCGGTGTTCGCTTCAGTAATCTTACTAGTATAAAGACCTCCTCCATTCCTGCCATTATTGAAAGAGATTGTGATACTTCACATCTCAAAATTGGGTTACTTAATGTTAGATCCCTCACTTCCAAGGCAGTTATAGTCAATGAACTAATCACTGATCATAATCTTGATGTGATTGGCCTGACTGAAACATGGCTTAAGCCTGATGAATTTACTGTGTTAAATGAGGCCTCACCCCCTGGTTACACTAGTGACCAAACCCCCCGTGCATCCGGCAAAGGCGGAGGTGTTGCTAACATTTACGATAGCAAATTTCAATTTACAAAAAAAAAAACAATGACGTTTTCGTCTTTTGAGCTTCTAGTCATGAAATCTATGCAGCCTACTCAATCACTTTTTATAGCTACTGTTTACAGGCCTCCTGGGCCATATGCAGTGTTCCTTACTGAGTTCCCTGAATTCCTATCGGATCTTGTAGTCATAGCAGATAATATTCTAATTTTTGGTGACTTTAACATTCACATGGAAAAGTCCACAGACCCACTCCAAAAGGCTTTCGGAGCCATCATCGACTCAGTGGGTTTTGTCCAACATGTCTCTGGACCTACTCACTGCCACAGTCATACTCTGGACCTAGTTTTGTCCCATGGAATAAATGTTGTGGATCTTAATGTTTTTCCTCATAATCCTGGATTATCGGACCACCATTTTATTGCGTTTACAATTGCAACAAATAATCTGCTCAGACCCCAACCAAGGAAGATTAAAAGTCGTGCTATAAATTCTCAGACAACCCAAAGATTCCTTGATGTCCTTCCAGACTCCCTCTGCCTACCCAAGGACGTCAGAGGACAAGAATCAGTTAACCACCTAACCGAGGAACTCAATTCAACCTTGCGCAATACCCTAGATGCAGTTGCACCCCTAAAAATTAAAAACATCTGTCATAAGAAACTAGCTCCCTGGTATACAGAAAATACACGAGCTCTGAAGCAAGCTTCCAGAAAATTGGAACGGAAATGGCGCCACACTAAACTGGAAGTCTTCCGACTAGCTTGGAAAGACAGTACCGTGCAGTATCGAAGAGCCCTCACTGCTGCACGATCATCCTATTTTTCCAACTTAATTGAGGAAAATAAGAACAATCCGAAATTTCTTTTTGACACTGTCGCAAAGCTAACTAAAAAGCAGCATTCGCAAATGGAGGATGGCTTTCACTTCAGCAGTAATAAATTTATGAACTTTTTTGAGGAAAAGATCATGATCATTAGAAAGCAAATTACGGACTCATCTTTAAATCTGGGTATTCCTCCAGGGCTTCATTGTCCAGAGTCTGCACAACTCTGCCAGGACCTTGGCTCAAGGGAGATACTAAAGTGTTTTAGTACTATATCTCTTGACACAATGATGAAAATAATCATGGCCTCCAAACCCTCAAGCTGCATACTGGACCCTATTCCAACTAAACTACTGAAAGAGCTGCTTCCTGTGCTTGGCCCTCCTATGTTGAACATAATAAACGGCTCTCTATCCACCGGATGTGTACCAAGCTCACTAAAAATGGCAGTAATAAAGCCTCTCTTGAAAAAGCCGAATCTTGACCCAGAAATTATAAAAAACTATCGGCCTATATCGAATCTTCCATTCCTCTCAAAAATTTTAGAAAAAGTTGTTGCGCAGCAACTCACTGCCTTCCTGAAGACAAACAATGTATACGAAACGCTTCAGTCTGGTTTTAGACCCCATCATAGCACTGAGACTGCACTTGTGAAGGTGGTAAATGACCTTTTAATGACGTCAGACCGAGGCTCTGCATCTGTCCTCGTGCTCCTAGATCTTAGTGCCGCTTTTGATACCATCGATCACCACATTCTTTTGGAGAGATTGGAAACCCAAATTGGTCTACATGGAAAAGTTCTGGCCTGGTTTAGATCTTATCTGTCGGAAAGATATCAGTTTGTCTCTGTGAATGGTTCGTCCTCGGACAAATCAATTGTAAATTTCGGTGTTCCTCAAGGTTCCGTTCTAGGACCACTATTGTTTTCACTATATATTTTACCTCTTGGGGATGTCATTCGAAAACATAATGTTAAATTTCACTGCTATGCGGACGACACACAGCTGTACATTTCAATGAAACATGGTGAAGCCCCAAAATTGCCCTCGCTAGAAGCCTGTGTTTCAGACATAAGGAAGTGGATGGCTGCAAATTTTCTACTTTTAAACTCGGACAAAACAGAGATGCTTGTCCTAGGTCCCAAGAAACAAAGAGATCTTCTGTTGAATCTGACAATTAATCTGGATGGTTGTACAGTCGTCTCAAATAAAACTGTGAAGGACCTCGGCGTTACTCTGGACCCTGATCTCTCTTTTGAAGAACATATCAAGACTGTTTCAAGGACAGCTTTTTTCCATCTACGTAACATTGCAAAAATCAGAAACTTTCTGTCCAAAAATGACGCAGAAAAAGTAATCCATGCTTTTGTTACTTCTAGGCTCGACTACTGCAATGCTCTACTTTCCGGCTACCCGGATAAAGCACTAAACAAACTTCAGTTAGTGCTAAATACGGCTGCTAGAATCCTGACTAGAACCAAAAAATTTGATCATATTACTCCAGTGCTAGCTTCCCTACACTGGCTTCCTGTTAAGGCAAGGGCTGATTTCAAGGTTTTACTGCTAACCTACAAAGCATTACATGGGCTTGCTCCTACCTATCTTTCCGATTTGGTCCTGCCGTACATACCTACACGTACGCTACGGTCACAAGACGCAGGCCTCCTAATTGTCCCTAGAATTTCTAAGCAAACGGCTGGAGGTAGGGCTTTCTCCTATAGAGCTCCATTTTTATGGAATGGTCTGCCTACCCATGTGAGAGACGCAGACTCAGTCTCAACCTTTAAGTCTTTACTGAAGACTTATCTCTTCAGTAGGTCCTATGATTAAGTATAGTCTGGCCCAGGAGTGTGAAGGTGAACGGAAAGGCTGGAGCAACGAACCGCCCTTGCTGTCTCTGCCTTGTCGGTTCCCCTCTTCCCACTGGGATTCTCTGCCTCTAACCCTTTTACAGGGGCTGAGTCACTGACTTACTGGTGTTCTTCCATGCCGTCCATGGGAGGGGTGCGTCACTTGAGTAGGTTGAGCCACTGACGTGGTCTTCCTGTCTGGGTTGGCGCCCCCCCCTTGGGTTGTGCCGTGGCGGACATCTTTGTGGGCTATACTCGGCCTTGTCTTCGGACGGTAAGTTGGTGGTTGTAGATATCCCTCTAGTGGTGTGGGGGCTGTGCTTTGGCAAAGTGGGTGGGGTTATATCCTGCCTGTTTGGCCCTGTCCGGGGGTATCATCGGATGGGGCCACAGTGTCTTCTGATCCCTCCTGTCTCAGCCTCCAGTATTTATGCTGCAGTAGTTTATGTGTCGGGGGGCTAGGGTCAGTCTGTTACATCTGGAGTATTCTCTTGTCTTATCCAGTGTCCTGTGTGAATGTAAATATGCTCTCTCTAATTCTCTCTTTCTTTCTCTCTCTCTCTCTCTCTCTCAGAGGACCTGAGCCCTAGGACCATGCCTCAGGACTACCTGGCATGATGACTCCTTGCTGTCCCCAGTCCACCTGGCCATGCTGCTGCTCCAGTTTCAACTGTTCTGCCTGCGGCTACGGAACCCTGAC
>NC_042957.1:2237363-2247363 GCF_901001165.1 Salmo trutta | reverse complement strand
CCACAGTCTACCGCAGTAAACAGTCTACCGCGGTGAACAGTCTACCACAGTCTACCGCAGTAAACAGTCTACCGCAGTAAACAGTCTACCACAGTCTACCACAGTGAACAGTCTACCGCAGTAAACAGTCTACCGCAGTAAACAGTCTACCACAGTCTACCACAGTCTACCGCGGTGAACAGTCTACCACAGTGAACAGTCTACCACAGTCTACCACAGTGAACAGTCTACCACAGTCTACCACAGTGAACAGTCTACCACAGTCTACCACAGTGACCAGTCTACCACAGTGAAGTCTACCACAGTGAACAGTCTACCACTGTCTACCACAGTGATCAGTCTACCACAGTGAACAGTCTACCACAGTGATCAGTCTACCACAGTGAACAGTCTACCACAGTGATCAGTCTACCACAGTGAACAGTCTACCACAGTGAACAGTCTACCACTGTCTACCACAGTGAACAGTCTACCAGTCTACCACAGTGAACAGTCTACCACAGTGACCAGTCTGTTCACTGTGGTAGACTGTTCACTGTGGTAGACTGGTCACTGTGGTAGTCTACCACAGTCTACCACAGTGAATAGTCTACCACAGTGAACAGTCTACCACAGTCTACCACAGTGAACAGTCTGCCACGGTGAACAGTCTACCACAGTGAACAGTCTACCACAGTGATCAGTCTACCACAGTCTACCACAGTGAACAGTCTGCCACGGTGAACAGTCTACCACAGTGAACAGTCTACCACAGTGAACAGTCTACCACAGTCTACCACAGTCTACCACAGTAAACAGTCTACCACAGTCTACCGCGGTGAACAGTCTACCACAGTCTACCACAGTAAACAGTCTACCACAGTCTACCGCGGTGAACAGTCTACCACAGTGAACAGTCTACCACAGTAAACAGTCTACCACAGTGAACAGTCTACCACAGTCTACCACAGTGAACAGTCTACCACAGTGAACAGTCTACCACAGTGAACAGTCTACCACAGTGAACAGTCTACCACAGTGAACAGTCTACCGCGGTGAACTAAATCCAAACGTAACAGATATGCATTCCCATAAGCTACTGCTCTCCAACGCTTGGTTCTCCAAGCTTAGCACTCATGGTTCTGGTGGAACCCTCTGAGCTGTTGCAGAACCATAGACATGGGAAGAGCCCGGGACGTCTAAGGCCACGTAGTCCATGATCATCATGCTGTCTTGTCCTGGGCAATATGTTGTAGTCATCTGTCTTGTCCTGGGCAATATGTTGTAGTCATCTGTCTTGTCCTGGGCAATATGTTGTAGTCATCTGTCTTGTCCTGGGCAATATGTTGTAGTCATCTGTCTTGTCCTGGGCAATATGTTGTAGTCATCTGTCTTGTCCTGGGCAATATGTTGTAGTCATCTGTCTTGTCCTGGGCAATATGTTGTAGTCATCTGTCCCGGTTGTCGTAAGGATCGGACCAAAATGCAGCGGGAATGTTTATATTCATTTTCTTTCTATTTTGAAGAAGGAGAAACAAATAAATACATGAACAAAACAAAAGAACAAAACGAAACAGTCCTGTCAGGTGCAACAAACACAAAACAAGGAACAACTACCCACAAATCCCATAGAAAACACACCCCCTCTTAAATAGGACATTCAATTAGAAGCAACGAGGAGCAGCTGCTTCCAATTGAAGGTCAACCCCATTAACTAAACATAGAAATAGAAAGACTAGAACGAACATAGAAATATAGTAACATAGAACATTAACCACAAACCCCGTAACACATAAAACAAACACCCCTCTTACATAAGAACATAGCCCAACAAACCCCGAAACACTCGAAATAAACACCTATGTCCCACACAGGAGGCAGTCTACATTCTAATTAACACCCTATGTCCCTCACAGAAGACAGTCTACACCCCATTAACACCCTATGTCCCTCACAGGAGACAGTCTACATTCTAATTAACACCCTATGTCCCACACAGGAGGCAGTCTACATACCATTAACACCCTATGTCCCTCACAGGAGACAGTCTACATTCTAATTAACACCCTATGTCCCTCACAGGAGACAGTCTACATTCTAATTAACACCCTATGTCCCTCACAGGATACAGTCTACATTCTAATAACACCCTATGTCCCACACAGGAGGCAGTCTACAGCCCATTAATACCCTATGTACCTCACAGGAGACAGTCTACATTCTAATTAACACCCTATGTCCCTCACAGGAGACAGTCTACACCCCATTAACACCCTATGTCCCTCACAGGAGACAGTCTACATTCTAATTAACACCCTATGTCCCTCACAGGAGGCAGTCTACACCCCATTAACACCCTATGTCCCTCACTGGAGACAGTCTACACCACATTAACACCCTATGTCCCTCACAGGAGGCAGTCTACACCACATTAACACCCTATGTCCTACACAGGAGACAGTCTACATACCATTAACACCCTATGTCCGTCACAGGAGACAGTCTACATTCTAATTAACACCCTATGTCCCTCACAGGAGACAGTCTCCATTCTAATTAACACCCTATGTCCCTCACAGGAGGCAGTCTACACCCCATTAACACCCTATGTCCCTCACAGGAGACAGTCTACATTCTAATTAACACCCTATGTCCTTCACAGGAGACAGTCTACATTCTAATTAACACCCTATGTCCCACACAGGAGGCAGTCTACATTCTAATTAACACCCTCTGTCCTACACAGGAGGCAGTCTACACCCCATTAACACCCTATGTCCCTCACAGGAGGCAGTCTATACCCCATTAACACCCTATGTCCCTCACAGGAGACCGTCTACACCACATTAACACCCTATGTCCCTCACAGGAGACAGTCTACATTCTAATTAACACCCTATGTCCCACACAGGAGGCAGTCTACATACCATTAACATCCTATGTCCCTCACAGGAGACAGTCTATATCCCATTAACACCCTATGTCCCTCACAGGAGACAGTCTACATTCTAATTAACACCCTATGTCCTACACAGGAGACAGTCTACACCCCATTAACACCCTATGTCCTACACAGGAGGCAGTCTACATTCTAATTAACACCCTATGTCCCTCACAGGAGGCAGTCTACACCCCATTAACACCCTATGTCCCTCACAGGAGGCAGTCTACACCCCATTAACACCCTATGTCCCTCACAGGAGGCAGTCTATACCCCATTAACACCCTATGTCCCTCACAGGAGGAAGAACCTATACATTCTTATCAATACATAGATATTATATTATGTATAAATTACAAAGTGTATATTTGACTAAGACTGACCACAAATCAACAGTCCTTCAATCAACAGTCCTTCAATCAACAGTCCTTCAATCAACAGTCCTTCAATAAACAGTCCTTCAATCAACAGTCTTTCAATCAACAGTCCTTCAATAAACAGTGCTTCAATCAACAGTTTTTCAATCAACAGTCCTTCAATCAACAGTCCTTCAATCAACAGAGTTTCAATCAACAGTCCTTCAATCAACAGTCCTTCAATCACCAGTCCTTCAATCAACAGTCTTTCAATCAACAGTCCTTCAATAAACAGTCCTTCAATCAACAGTCCTTCAATAAACAGTCCTTCAATCAACAGTCCTTCAATCAACAGTCCTTCAATAAACAGTCCTTCAATCAACAGTCCTTCAATAAACAGTCCTTCAATCAACAGTCCTTCAATCAACAGTCCTTCAATCAACAGTCCTTCAATCAACAGTCCTTCAATCAACAGTCCTTCACTGGGAAGAAGGAATGTGTACGGAACCATATCGAGTTCTGTAAAGGATTCCCATTTCGTCCGTCTCAGTAGTTACCCGACTGTTCCGTCTGTATAGCGTGTCAATAAAACAAATCAATTTCTGCCTGGAAGATGAGTTTGCCTTCTCAGTTTGAGTATTTTTCTGATGTTATTACACATTAGACCATCAGAGGGCAGACTAAACCACAACGTGCGTGCGTGCGTGCGTGCGTACGCTGTGGTTATATAGCCCGGTTGGAGAGAAGCAGAGAGCCCTGATTGGGGACACAACTCCTCATTAGTTTAGAGCGTTGTGATCGTTTTATATAAGCTCGGGTATTAATGAAAGTCTCCCTCAGCTCTTTGCTCCCTTTGGGAAAGAACGGGGTGTACAGAGAGACAATCGGTCCAAGTTAAACCTAATCAAATCAAATGTATTTATAAAGCCCTTCTTACATCAGCTGATGTCGCAAAGTGCTGTACAGAAACCCAGCCTAAAACCCCAAACAGCAAGCAATGCAGGTGTAGAAGCACGGTGGCTAGGAAAAACTCCCTAGAAAGGCCAGAACCTAGGAAGAAACCTAGAGAGGAACCAGGCTATGAGGGGTGGCCAGTCCTCTTCTGGCTGTGCCGGGTGGAGATTATAACAGCACATGGCCAAGATGTTCAAATGTTCATAGATGACCAGCAGAGTCAAATAATAATAATCATTTTTTTACATTTTACATTTTAGTCATTTAGCAGACGCTCTTATCCAGAGCGACTTACAGTAGTGAATGCATACATTTCATTTCATTTTCATGCATTTTTTGTAATCATAGTAGTTGTCGAGGGTGCAACCAGTCAGCACCTCAGCCTACAGGGAGACAGGGATGTGTCTGTCCCAAATAGCACTATTTCCTTTCCACTACATAGGGAATAGGGTGTTATTTGGGATGCAGGCTTGGTTAGTAGGGAAGACCGAGGAGGGCTGGGTAGGTAACTCCAACAACAGACTCCACTTTAAAATGTATAGACTCTTCCCTAATCATTTATAGTTTAAGCAAATGTTTGAGGGTGGAAAAATATACACAACAAAAATATATATAAAACGCAACATGTAAAGTGTTGGTCCCATGTTTCATGAGCTGAAATAAAAAAATCCCCAAAAAGTGTACATACGCACAAAAGAGCTCATTTCTCGCAAATGTTGTTCACACATTTGTTTACATCCCTGTTAGTGAGCATTTCTCCTTTACCAAGAAAATCCCTCCACCTGAAAGGTGTGGTATATCAAGAAGCTGATTAAACAGCATGGTCATTACATAGGTGCACCTTGTGCTGGAGACAATAAAAAGCCACTCTCAAATGTGCAGTTTTGTCACACAACACAATGCTAGAGATGTCTCAAGTTTTGAGGGAGCGTGCAATTGGCATGCTGACTACAGGAATGTCCAACAGAGTTGTTGCCAGAGAATTTAATGTTAATTTCTCTACCATAAGCCGCCTCCAATGTCATTTTAGAGAATTTGTCAGTATGTCCAACAGGCCTCACAACCATGTGTAACCACGCCAGTCCAGGACCTCCACATCAGGCTTCTTCACCTGCGGGATCATCTTGAGACCAGCCACCAGGACAGCTGATGAAAGTGAGGGGTATTTCTGTCTGTAATAATGCTCTTTTGTGGGGGAAAATGAATTCTGATTGGCTGGGCCTGGCTCCCCAGTGGGTGGGCCTATCAGGTCCACCCATGGCTGCGCCCCTTGCCCAGTCAGGTGAAAGCCATAGATTACGGCCTAATAAATGTATTTCAATTGATTGATTACCTTATATGAACTAACTCTGTAAAATCGTTGAAATTATTGCATGTTGCGTTTTTATATTTTTGTTCATTATAAAAGTGGCAGATCTAAGGACATGATCAATTTGCTTATAATTAATTTAATAAAATAAAAATAAGATTAGGCCTATCTAAAAAAGTTTATCAAGGCTTCATCAAGCTTTAAAAGCTGTTATTATTTGTTTAACATGCAGGTATTTGTTCCATCTCAGCACTAACACATTTGATTCAGCATAATGAATGGTTGTGTCCTTTTTACAGAGTAATTATTTGTAATAACGCTAACAAGCATTGTTGTTAATTGTAATAACTCAGTTACACTATAATAATAACATGTAACTGGTGGTAATTGCAGTCTGTAATTACAGAAGTATAACAACGAACGCTTGTTACAAGTTTCCACAAAATTTTCACTCAATTCACCAATCGAGTGTTTTTTAGTTTCTTCTCCGCTGCATCGCATTCAGTAATAACTATCACAATGTTGTAATCTCTTGTGGACAGATTCGCTGGGTGTCCCGAGATTACATCGTCTCTGATGATGTTAATTACCCATGAATGCGCACTCTTCAAAATGGCCGCTGAATGTTGTTGATAGAACTTGTACCATTTGCATTAACTTGGTTGAGTTTACAAAAAAAAACAGATCAGCTGTAGGTCAAACTGGGGTCTACCGTACCTGTGTTTGCCTGTCGTGAAGTGGGAAGATAACCATGCCGGATTACATGTCAAATCTGCACAAGTACAATATAATTACTAGGTGTTACACATGATTTAGCTAGTTAAAATTAAGCGTTACTTTATAGTTACCTATTAGAAATTTCTATATAATTACTTACTACTTATTGCCAAGTGAAAATACCTACAAACAAAAGGTGAGCTTCTCCTTTAGTCAACTTTATTGCTACATGTAAACAAATACCTTCCATTTCTTACAGATTACAAGTGGTAATTAGTAGTCTAGATGGCTAATTTAGAAAAACACATTTTTTTTCTTCTTTTTTTTAGCATTACAAGTAACAATGGAAATGGACAACGCTGTCTTCATTGGTTTCTTTCTTAGCTACCTAGGTAGTTGTATTATCCAGCTAACAATAATATCGCTTGCTAACACTAAATTAGTTAGTGTTTAGCTGCATTGCAAATGAACTAACATTACTCATAGTGTGTTGATACAAGTAGCTGGCTAGTCTGTCTCACGAAATACCCATTATAGCCAAGACCATCGAGCCCAATTAACATTAGCTAGCTAGTAGCGACTATAGCATAGCTATTTGCCAGCTTTAGGTTGCTAGCTAGTCAAAGTTAGAAAACTAGCTAGCTAGCTAATCCAAAATAACTCAGCAGATTGCATGGAAAGTCTATTCTGTAGGTGGTAACTAGCTAGCCTAGTTGGTAGGCCTAACAAAATAAGCTAATGTTAGCTAGCTACAGTTAAGTAGCTAGCCAACACTAGGCCAGTTAGCCGCAAATGTTAGCTAGCTAGGTAACTACCTTTGCTAAATCATCCAGCAGAATTCATGTATACAAAAAAAGCTAAACAAATTGCATGGAAAACTTACTCCTGTGTTGAAGTTTTTGTCTTGTCTGCAACACTTTGATTCTTTCTGTCACGTCCTGACCATATTAAGATGTTATTTTCTATGGTAGAGTAGGTCAGGGCGTGACAGGGGGTGTTTTGTGTTTTTCTATGTTTTGTATATCTATGTTTAGGTTCTAGTTTTTCTATTTCTATGTTGTTTTTTTGTGGGGGGGATGATCTCCAATTAGAGGCAGCTGGTCCTCGTTGTCTCTAATTAGAGATCATACTTAAGTAGGGTTTTTTTCCCACCTGTGTTTGTGGGTAGTTGTCTTCTGTTTAGTTTATGTACCTGACAGAACTGTGCACTTTCGGTTTCCCTCTTTGTTATTTTTCCTGTAGTGTTTTGAGTTATAATAAATATTCATCATGAGCAATCAACACGCTGCGCTTTGGTCCCCTCTCTACAACAGCCTGTTCTTTGCGCACAGTCACATGATGTCAGTGTCAACAAATTTGGGTCCGTTCAAGGTTGTCATTATTTTGAGCGTGTTGCGCGAATGGGTAGATCTCGACATGATGCCTTAATTCCTGGGATAGATAACTAATTGCAACATCCAAAAGTGCATAGCCGCGGGTAGTGGGGGAGATGTGGGTGCTGCTAAAAAAAATGTAATTAAAATAATTTATTAAATCACTAAAGTAGTGCACTGGGCCTTTACTAGTCCTGTATTAGAGGACCAATATAGCTGTCTGTAGATCTAGCACAGAACATGGGCTGTTCTTACAGTATTGTCCCTGTACACCAAGTCAGAACCGTAGGATACATAAAGGGGGCATATATACGCTGACAATGGAAGCTCTTACAATATTCAATGATGACATTTCTCTAAAACAGGTTATAGGCTACATGTGCACCACCAAGTCAGAACAGTAGGGTAAGTTATGAAGGGGGAAGGGACCAAATTATTAGGGTGAGGCACATGGGCTACTAACAGCTTACTACAAAACATACACTTTCTTAGCTACAGTATACATATCTCCCTGGCATAGTACATCATTATGCAGCAACATACAAGACATATCTGAACTCAGCTTCTTGTGCTTTGCTCTCTTTAAGCAGGAATGTGGCGCGGCGGTCCTTCTTGTGGGCAAATTCTGTCATCAAAGTCTGGAATTCTCTGGATTTATGCTGCTTTCAAGGCAACTGGGAACTCGGGGGAAACAAACCAAAGTTGACTCATAACGTCAGTGATCTTCAGGTCGGAGCTCTAGAGTCCCCGACTTGGATGACCGTTCAAACCGGTCAGTTTCCCCAGTCAGGGCTCATTCCCCCCCCAGAGTTCTCGGTTGTCTTGAACTCACTGAAGTCTGAGATTTTCCAGTTTCCAGTTGTTTTGAATGCGGCAGAAGTCATGCTGGATTGACAGCATGACCAATGTATTCAACCTTTTTCTGGCCCATGGTGTTGAATGTGAATGTGAATGTTTATCCTTTTAAGGTTGGAAAAAAGAGACCCTTAAACCCAGATTTGGGACCACACACCCACAACACTGAAAAGCAGGCTAGTGACTGCTTTGCAACGCTTGCAGTTAGCCACAGATTACATCCAAACCACTCATTGTTGAATTTGCGTAATGTTAATGGCCAATGAGCAACGCTACGTTTTATCTATAATTTCGCTTCATATGACAAGAGTTCTACCTGGAACTCAAAAGAGTTCTACCTGGAACCAAAAAGGGTTCTACCTGGAACTCAAAAGAGTTCTACCTGGAACCAAAAAGGGTTCTACCTGGAACCAAAAAGGGTTCTACCTGGAACCAAAAAGAGTTCTACCTGGAACTCAAAGAGTTCTACCTGGAACCATAAAGAGTTCTACCTGGAACCAAAAAGGGTTCTACCTGGAACCAAAAAGAGTTCTACCTGGAACCATAAAGAGTTCTACCTGGAACCAAAAAGGGTTCTACCTGGAACCAAAAAGGGTTCTACCTGGAACCATAAAGAGTTCTACCTGGAACCAAAAAGGGTTCTACCTGGAACCAAAAAGGGTTCTACCTGGAACCAAAAAGGGTTCTACCTGGAACCATAAAGAGTTCTACCTGGAACCAAAAAGAGTTCTACCTGGAACCAAAAAGTGTTCTACCTGGAACCATAAAGAGTTCTACCTGGAACCAAAAAGGGTTCTACCTGGAACCAAAAAGGGTTCTACCTGGAACCAAAAAGTGTTCTACCTGGAACCAAAAAGGGTTCTACCTGGAACCAAAAAGGGTTAACCTATGAGGACAGCCGAAGAACCATTTTAGGTTCTAGATGGCAATGTAGTATGTGCTTTATCATATGACAAGAATTTTAAAAAGGATTTGCCAGTAGATTGTCGACTTGATTCATGATGATGACTGCTTGTCTAGCTTGCTAGCTAAGATGCACCATGTATTCATTTAACAATGTATAGGCATTGTGAACTCGTTTTTGCCATTGTGCCTGGGTATTATACTCCAGAACCATTTATTGCAGAGGTCCAGGGAGGGAAAAAAAGTATTTGATCCCCTGCTGATTTTGTACGTTTGCCCTACTGACAAAGAAATGATCAGTCTATAATTTTAATGGTAGGTTTATTTGAACAGTGAGAGACAGAATAACCAAAAAAAAAATCTAGAAAAACGCATGTAAAAAAATTTTATAAAATGATTAGCATTTTAATGAGGGAAATACAGTATGTGAGGTGGTTCGTTTTAATGAGGTGGTTCGTTTTAAAATTGGTTAACGCTTGTCACGTCACATGATTTGTGCAGGTTGAAATGTGTAGGCTGGAAAAAATAAATGTTGTTTTGGAATATGTGGACGCTATCTGAAACTTTAATCATTTATTTTATCATTCATTGTTACACCTCTGTAATTACAGAC
>NC_042957.1:2222363-2227363 GCF_901001165.1 Salmo trutta | reverse complement strand
AACCAGCAGGTAGCCTAGTGGTTAGAGCGTTGGACTAGTAACCAGCAGGTAGCCTAATGGTTAGAGCGGCAGCTAGCCTAGTGGTTAGAGCGTTGGACTAGTAACCAGCAGGTAGCCTAGTGGTTAGAGCGTTGGACTAGTAACCAGCAGGTAGCCTAGTGGTCAGAGTGTTGGACCAGTAACCAGCAGGTAGCCTAGTGGTTAGAGCGTTGGACTAGTAACCAGCAGGTAGCCTAGTGGTTAGAGCATTGGACTAGTAACCAGCAGGTAGCCTAGTGGTTAGAGCGTTGGACTAGTAACCAGCAGGTAGCCTAGTGGTCAGAGTGTTGGACCAGTAACCAGCAGGTAGCCTAGTGGTTAGAGCGTTGGACTAGTAACCAGCAGGTAGCCTAGTGGTTAGAGCGTTGGTCTAGTAACCAGCAGGTAGCCTAGTGGTTAGAGCGTTGGACTAGTAACCAGCAGGTAGCCTAGTGGTCAGAGTGTTGGACCAGTAACCAGCAGGTAGCCTAGTGGTTAGAGCGTTGGACTAGTAACCAGCAGGTAGCCTAGTGGTTAGAGCGTTGGACTAGTAACCAGCAGGTAGCCTAGTGGTTAGAGCGTTGGACTTGCAATCGAAAGGTTACGAGATTGAATCCCCGAGTTGACAAGGTAAAAATCTGTCGTTCTGCCCCTGAACAAGGCAGTTAACCCACTGTTCCCTGTTAGGCTGTCATTGAAAATAAGAATTTGTTCTTAACTGACTTGCCGAGTTAAATAAAGGTTAAATAAAACAAATGAAAAAATGTCCTCTCTGAGAACAGAAGTTAAAGCTTATAGGGAGGTTTAAGTACGCACACATGCGTGCTGATGCCAAACACACACTTTCACACACCAAACATTCTGCTGCTACTGCTCCTCATATAGCTCAGTCTATCCTGCTGCATAGTCACAGAGGAACACACAGCCCAGCTAACAGAGGAACAGCCCAGCTAACAGAGGACCACACAGCCCAGCTAACAGAGGACCAGCTAACAGAGGAACAGCCCAGCTAACAGAGGACCACACAGCCCAGCTAACAGAGGACCAGCTAACAGAGGAACAGCCCAGCTAACAGAGGACCACACAGCCCAGCTAACAGAGGACCAGCTAACAGAGGACCACACAGCCCAGCTAACAGAGGACCACACAGCCCAGCTAACAGAGGACCAGCCCAGCTAACAGAGGACCAGCTAACAGAGGACCAGCCCAGCTAATAGAGGAACACACAGCCCAGCTAACAGAGGACCAGCTAACAGAGGACCAGCTAACAGAGGACCAGCCCAGCTAACAGAGGACCACACAGCCCAGCTAACAGAGGAACAGCCCAGCTAACAGAGGAACAGCCCAGCTAACAGAGGAACACACATCCCAGCTAACAGAGGAACAGCCCAGCTAACAGAGGACCAGCCCAGCTAACAGAGGAACACACAGCCCAGCTAACAGAGGAACAGCCCAGCTAACAGAGGACCACACAGCCCAGCTAACAGAGGGACCACACAGCCCAGCTAACAGAGGAACAGCCCAGCTAACAGAGGAACACACAGCCCAGCTAACAGAGGACCACACAGCCCAGCTAACAGAGGAACAGCCCAGCTAACAGAGGACCACACAGCCCAGCTAACAGAGGACCACACAGCCCAGCTAACAGAGGAACAGCCCAGCTAACAGAGGACCACACAGCCCAGCTAACAGAGGACCACACAGCCCAGCTAACAGAGGACCACACAGCCCAGCTAACAGAGGAACAGCCCAGCTAACAGAGGACCACACAGCCCAGCTAACAGAGGAACAGCCCAGCTAACAGAGGAACAGCCCAGCTAACAGAGGAACAGCCCAGCTAACAGAGGAACACACAGCCCAGCTAACAGAGGAACAGCCCAGCTAACAGAGACAGAGGAACAGCCTCAGCTAACAGAGGAACACACAGCCCAGCTAAACAGAGGAACAGGGCCCAGCTACCAGAGGGACCCACAAGCCCAGCTCAACAGAGGACCACAACAGCCCAGCTAACAGAGGAACAGCCAAGCTCAACAGGAGACACACAGCCCAGCTAACCGAGGACCACCACAGCCCAGCTAACAGAGGAACAGCCCAGCTAACAGAGGACCACACAGCCCAGCTAACAGAGGACCACACAGCCCAGCTAACAGAGGAACAGCCCAGCTAACAGAGGACCACACAGCCCAGCTAACAGAGGACCACACAGCCCAGCTAACAGAGGACCACACAGCCCAGCTAACAGAGGAACAGCCCAGCTAACAGAGGAACACACACAGCCCAGCTAACAGAGGAACAGCCCAGCTAACAGAGGAACAGCCCAGCTAACAGAGGAACAGCCCAGCTAACAGAGGAACACACAGCCCAGCTAACAGAGGAACAGCCCAGCTAACAGAGGACCACACAGCCCAGCTAACAGAGGAACAGCCCAGCTAACAGAGGAACAGCCCAGCTAACAGAGGAACAGCCCAGCTAACAGAGGAACAGCCCAGCTAACAGAGGAACAGCCCAGCTAACAGCAGTGAAGGAAGAGGTGAGGAAGCTGAGGTGTGACAGAAAGCAGGACACTCCTCCAGAGAAGCCAGCAGAACAGCCCACCTCAGAGCTGCACCTCAACACCAGAATGGGACAGACGACACAAGACCCACCAACCCAACAGACCCTCTGTCATCTCCCCCGATAGCCCTCTTGACAAACCCCCCCCCCCCTCCACATCCAGAGAGGACACATAAAACCAGAGATTGTGCTCCTCATTGACTCAAATGGCAAATACATTCAAGACACAAAGTGGCTAAACTCTGATGTCTAAACACTAGGAATGCCCTGGAGCTGTTGTCAGAGGACAGACTAGAGTCCCCCAGCCACATCATAAACGACACGGGCACAAACGACCTGAGGGCCCAACAGGAAAGGATGGCCACAGCACTCAAGGGAGGGATTGAAAAGCTTTTTCCTCATTCCCTAACCTCACAAGTGGTTATCTCTACCATGAGAAGACAGAGAGGGTGAATGCAAGCATTCTGTGCCTCAAAACCTAACTTCTACCTGGCCCCACCACTCCACCCTGGACTTGAACAGCCTAATATGACCAGGTCCACCTCTACGAGACAGCAGTCCCCACCTTCGCCAGGATCCAGAAGGACATCACCCTCAACCGAAGCCTCAGCACCTCAGACGGGAGCAAACAGAGCAACGGACAGCCTCCAAGACCTCCAAGACCTCGGAGACCAGCCACACATACAGCGCACTCTGAAAGTATTCAGACCCTTTGACTTTTTAGACATTTTGTTACGTTACAGCCTTAATTCTAAAAATGGATTCATTAAATGTTTTCCCTCATCATTCTAAACACAATACCCCATAATGACAAAGTGAAAACAGGTTTTTAGAAATGTTTGCTAATTTTTTATTTTTTTTAAAACCGTAAATACCTTATTTATATAAGTATTCAAACCCTTTGCTATGAGACTGTAAATTGAGCTCAGGTGCTTCCTGTTTACATTGATCATCCTTGAGATGTTTCTACACTACCGGTCAAAAGTTTTTGAAGTTTTTAGATTGTACAAAGCTGTCATCAAGACAAAAGGGTAGCTACTTTGAAGAATCTCAAAGATAAAATATATTTTGAATATGTTTATCACTTTTTTGGTTACTACATGATTCCATATGTGTTATTTCATAGTTTTGACGTCTTCACTATTATTCTACAATGTAGACAATAGTTAAAATGAAGAACAACCCTTGAATGAGTAGGTGTTCGAAAACTTTTGACCGGTAGTGTACGTCTTGATCGGAGTCCACCTGTGGTAAATTCAATTGATTGGACATAATTTGGAAAGGCACACACCTGTCTATATAAGGTCCTCACTGTTGTCAGTGCATGTCAGAGCAAAAAACAAGCCATAAGGTCGAAGGAATTGTCCGTAGAGCTCAGAGACAGGATTGTGTCGAGGCACAGATCTGGGGAAGGGTACCAAAACCTTTTATGCAGCATTGAAGGTCCCCAAGAACACAGTGGTCTCCATCATTCTTAAATGGAAGAAGTTTGGAACCACCAAGACTCTTCCTAGAACTGGCCGCCCGGCCAAACTGAGCAATCGGGGGAGAAGGGCCTTGGTCGGGGAGGTGACCAAGAACCCGATGGTCACTCTGACAGAGCTCCAGAGTTCCTCTGTGGAGATTGGAGAAACTTCCAGAAGGACAACCATTTCTGTAGCACTCCACCAATCAGGCCTTTATAGTAGAGTGGCCAGACAGAAGCCACTCTTCAGTAAAAGGCACATGACAGTCTGCTTGGAGTTTGCCAAAAGGCTGGTCTGATGAATGCAAGATTGAACTCTTTGCCCTGAATGCCAAGTGTCACGTCTGGAGGACAAAACCTGGCTCCATCTATACTGTGAAGCGTGGTGGCAGGATCATGTTGTGGAGATGTTTTTCAGCGGAATGGACTGGGAGACTAGTCAGGATCGAGGGAAAGATGAACGGAGCAAAGTACATTAAGATCCTTGATGAAAACCTGCTCCAGAGCACTCAGGACTTCAAACTGGGGCGAAGGTTCACCTTCCAACAGGACAACAACCCTAAGCCCACAGCCAAGACAACGCAGGAGTGGAGGAGTCTCTGAATGTCCTTGAGTTGCCCAGCCAGAGCCCGGACTTGAACCCGATCGAACATCTCTGGAGAGACCTGAAAATAGCTGTGCAGCAACGCTACCCATCCAACCTGACAGAGCTTGAGAGGATCTGCAGAGAAGAATGGGAGAAACTCCCCAAATACAGATGTGCAAAGCTTGTAACGTCATACCCAAAAAGACTCGATGCTGTAATCGCTGCCAAAGGTGCTTCAACAAAGTACTGAGTAAAGGGTCTGAAAACATTTTCAAAAAACTTGTTTTCATTTTGTCGTTATGGGCTATTGTGTGTAGATTGACGAGCAACATTTTAGAATAAGGCTGTAATGTAACAAAATGTGGAAAAAGTCAAAGG
>NC_042957.1:2214863-2217363 GCF_901001165.1 Salmo trutta | reverse complement strand
GGAGCTGAGGGTTTGGGTGAGGATGGGGGGGGAGCTGAGGGTTTGGGTGGGATGGGGGGGAGCTGAGGGTTTGGGTGGGATGGGGGGGAGCTGAGGGTTTGGGTGAGGATGGGGGGGGAGCTGAGGGTTTGGGTGGGATGGGGGGGAGCTGAGGGTTTGGGTGGGATGGGGGGGAGCTGAGGGTTTGGGTGGGATGGGGGGGAGCTGAGGGTTTGGGTGGGATGGGGGGGGAGCTGAGGGTTTGGGTGAGGATGGGGGTGGAGCTGAGGGTTTGGGTGAGGATGGGGGGGGAGCTGAGGGTTTGGGTGGAATGGGAGGTGGAGCTGAGGGTTTGGGTGGGATGGGGGGTGGAGCTGAGGGTTTGGGTGGGATGGGGGGTGGAGCTGAGGGTTTGGGTGGGATGGGGGGTGGAGCTGAGGGTTTGGGTGGGATGGGGGAGAGCTGAGGGTTTGGGGGGATGGGGGGTGGAGCTGAGGGTTTGGGTGGGGATGGGGGGGGAGCTGAGGGTTTGGGTGGGGATGGGGGGGAGCTGAGGGTTTGGGGGGGATGGGGGGTGGAGCTGAGGGTTTGGGTGAGGATGGGGGAGAGCTGAGGGTTTGGGTGAGGATGGGGGGGAGCTGAGGGTTTAGGTGGGATGGGGGAGAGCTGAGGGTTTGGGGGGATGGGGGGGGAGCTGAGGGTTTGGGTGGGATGGGGGGTGGAGCTGAGGGTTTGGGTGGGATGGGGGGGAGCTGAGGGTTTGGGGGGGATGGGGGGTGGAGCTGAGGGTTTGGGTGGGGATGGGGGAGAGCTGAGGGTTTGGGTGAGGATGGGGGGGAGCTGAGGGTTTGGGTGGGATGGGGAGAGCTGAGGGTTTGGGGGGATGGGGGGGGAGCTGAGGGTTTGGGGGGGATGGGGGGTGGAGCTGAGGGTTTGGGTGGGGATGGGGGGGAGCTGAGGGTTTGGGTGGGATGGGGGGTGGAGCTGAGGGTTTGGGTGAGGATGGGGGAGAGCTGAGGGTTTGGGTGAGGATGGGGGGGAGCTGAGGGTTTGGGTGGGATGGGGGAGAGCTGAGGGTTTGGGGGGATGGGGGGGAGCTGAGGGTTTGGGTGGGATGGGGGGGTGGAGCTGAGGGTTTGGGTGGGATGGGGGGTGGAGCTGAGGGTTTGGGTGAGGATGGGGGAGAGCTGAGGGTTTGGGTGAGGATGGGGGGGGAGCTGAGGGTTTGGGTGGGATGGGGTGGAGCTGAGGGTTTGGGTGAGGATGGGGGAGAGCTGAGGGTTTGGGTGAGGCTGGGGGGGAGCTGAGGGTTTGGGTGGGGATGGGGGGGGAGCTGAGGGTTTGGGGGGATGGGGGGGGAGCTGAGGGTTTGGGTGAGGATGGGGGAGAGCTGAGGGTTTGGGTGGGATGGGGGGGAGCTGAGGGTTTGGGTGAGGATGGGGGGGGAGCTGAGGGTTTGGGTGGGATGGGGGGTGGAGCTGAGGGTTTGGGTGAGGATGGGGGAGAGCTGAGGGTTTGGGTGAGGATGGGGGGGAGCTGAGGGTTTGGGTGAGGATGGGGGGAGCTGAGGGTTTGGGTGGGATGGGGGGGGAGCTGAGGGTTTGGGTGGGATGGGGGGTGGAGCTGAGGGTTTGGGTGGGATGGGGGGGAGCTGAGGGTTTGGGGGGGATGGGGGGGAGCTGAGGGTTTGGGTGGGATGGGGGGTGGAGCTGAGGGTTTGGGTGGGATGGTGGAGAGCTGAGGGTTTGGGTGAGGATGGGGGGGAGAGCTGAGGGTTTGGGTGGGATGGGGGGGAGCTGAGGGTTTGGGTGAGGATGGGGGGGAGAGCTGAGGGTTTGGGTGGGATGGGGGGGGAGCTGAGGGTTTGGGTGGGATGGGGGGGGAGCTGAGGGTTTGGGTGGGATGGGGGGGAGCTGAGGGTTTGGGTGGGGATGGGGGGGAGCTGAGGGTTTGGGTGGGATTGGGGGGAGCTGAGGGTTTGGGGGGATGGGGGGAGAGCTGAGGGTTTGGGGGGGATAGGATGGGGGGGAGCTGAGGGTTTGGGTGGGATGGGGGGGAGCTGAGGGTTTTGGGTGGGATGGGGGGGAGCTGAGGGTTTGGGTGGGATGGGGGGGCGAGCTGACGGTTTGGGGGGGATAGGATGGGGGGGAGCTGAGGGTTTGGGTGGGATGGGGGGGAGCTGAGGGTTTGGGGGGATGGGGGGGAGCTGAGGGTTTGGGTGGGATGGGGGGGGCTGAGGGTTTGGGTGGGATGGGGGGGGAGCTGAGGGTTTTGGGGGGATGGGGGGAGAGCTGAGGGTTTGGGGGGGATGGGGGGGAGCTGAGGGTTTGGGTGGGATGGGGGGGAATGCTGAGGGTTTGGGGGGGATGGGGGGAGCTGAGGGTTTGGGGGGATGGGGGGGAGATGAGGTTTGGGTGGGATGGATGGGGGAAGCTGAGGGTTTGGGGGGATGGGGGGAGCTGAGGGTTTGGGGGGATGGGGGGGAGCTGATGGGTTTGGGGGGATGGGGGAGAGCTGAGTT
>NC_042957.1:1976563-2013667 GCF_901001165.1 Salmo trutta | reverse complement strand
TCTCTTTGATCTGACTCTACACTTCTCTCCATTAAGAGGCTGTTACAGAGAGACTGAGATGCATCCCAAGTGGCACCCTGTTATCTACATAGTGTAATTCTTTTAACCAGACCCCTATGGGCCAAGGTCAAATTCTAGTGCACTAAATAGGGGATAGGGTGCCACTTGGGATGCTGCCAGAGAAATCCCTGCCTCAGGGCTCAACAGAACATTGTTCAGAAAAAGATGAGTACAGTTTCACATCACATAAAATATACTGTACTGAGATGACTTCAACTAAAACTTAAACAAAACTTTAAATACAATATATCTAAGACTTTTATAATACAATATATCTAAGACTTTTATAATACAATATATCTAAGACTTTATAATACAATATATCATAGACTTTATAATACAATATATCTAAGACTTTATTATACAATATATCTAAGACTTTATAATACAATATATCTAAGACTTTTATACTACAATATATCTAAGACTTTATAATACAATATATCTAAGAGTTTTATACTACAATATATCTAATACTTTATAATACAATATATCTAAGAGTTTTATACTACAATATATCTAATACTTTTATAATACAATATATCTAAGACTTTATACTACAATATATCTAATACTTTTATAATACAATATATCTAAGACTTTATAATACAATATATCATAGACTTTGTAATACAATATATCTAAGACTTTATACTACAATATATCATAGACTTTATACTACAGTTTATGTAAGACTTTTAAAAGGTTCAGGAACAACACGTATGTAGTAATGTGAAAGATTCTAGATCACAAGTTTATACATTGCTATTACATTACTCAATGGACTTTCCAGGGGCAGACTGGCTACAGGGCAGTATGGGCAAATGCCAGATGGGCTGCTCCAGTTTTAGCCCAGTGGGCCTGTCTAAATGAAGGGGTTTTGAGCAGAATGACCATTATCTGGCTAATATTGTACCACTGTGGGAGCTTGGAGGTAAACAATAGTGTTAAATATCAAAACATTGTGATCAGAACTCTCTCAGACCCTCTCTCAAACCTTACAGGCAGTTTCTAACTAAAACCGTCCACAACATGTTGTACTCATGGGAATGGAGGCTCGTCCTAGTTCTGTGGTTGAACAGGCAGTTTCTAACTGTTTTTCATGTTCTTTATGACGTTTTATTTATTTATTTTAACCTTTTTTTAAATTTTTATTTAACCTTAATTTAACCTTTATTTAACTAGGCAAGTCAGTTAAGATCAAATATACCAGTGGGTCTTGCGATGGGTGTTAGCTGAGGTGTTTTTAGCTTAAGTCACCATTTTATCTTGGGCTTTTATTAATGCCCACTGCTCTCTCACTCACTCACTCACTCACTCACTCACTCACTCACTCACTCACTCACTCACTCACTCACACTCTCTCTCTCTCTCTCTCTCTCTCTCCTCCTCCCCGCATCTGCTAGACTCCCTTCTCTTGTCTTGTAACCGGGTTGACAGGCTATGGAGACAGTGGCCTTGTGTTCTTGGGCACAGGGACTATGGTGGTCTGTTTAAAACATGTTGGTATTACAGACTCGGTCAGGGAGAGGTTAAACATGTCAATGAAGACACTTGCTAGTTGGTCAGCGCATGCTCGAAGTACACGTCCTGGTAGTCCATCTGGCCCCGCGGCCTTGTGAATGTTGACCTGTTTAAAAGGTCATACTCACATCGGCTGCGGAGAGCGTGATCACGCAGTCGTCCAGAACAGCTGATGCTCTTATGCATGCTTCAGTGTTGTTAGCATCGAAGCGTGCATAGAAGTCATTTAGCTCGTCTGGTTGGCTCATGTCACTGGGCAGCTCGCGTCTGTATTTCCCTTTGTAGTCTGTAATGGTTTGAAAGCCCTGCCACATCCGACGAGCATCGGATCCGGTGTAGTACGCATAGCGGGAATTTCTTATAAGCGTCCGGGTTAGAGTCCCGCTCCTTGAAAGCGGCAGCTCTACCCTTTTTTTAGCTCAGTGCGGATGTTGCCTGTGATCCATGGCTTCTGGTCGGGGTATGTACGTACAGTCACTATATAGTGCACTACGTTTGACCAGGGCTAACCATTTGGGATGCAGACGTCGTAACCTAGACAAGACACAGTTTCAGTCCACATAGGTTGTGTAATGATTTATGTGGATTAGATTCTGCGGAATCTTGTTCTCAGGATTAGATTCTGTGGATTAAATTCTGCATTCTGCTTTACAACACCCTTGTTTCTGATGATTTGTCCTACGTATCAACCTATGTACTGATAATGAAAACTGTAAGACTGACACGTTTCTCAACATGCTCATAACCTGGCATTGGATTAAAAAAATATATATTTAAAAAAAATGTGCATGTCAAGTTATAGTCAAATATTGAATGGAACATTATATTACCATCTACTATTGTTTCTGTTCAGCACTTCAAAAAGAACAGAAATGTGTATCTTGTATTTTTTGCTATTGGAATAAACAGCAGTTAAAATGACTACCTGGTGAGCCATTATCTAATGCATTGGGGATTAAACTAAATGTGTTCATGGTATTTTCATGGAAACCTTTGATTTGCATGAATGACTCAAGAGTGAAAGATATGTGTGAAACCCCAATTAAGTTCTGAACATTAAAGGCCTGCTCCCAATCTCTCCCCCCCCCCCCGCGACGCTCGAGGGCTCCAGGCTGCCCATCATTACGCACACCTGCCTTCCCCGTCACGCGTATCAGCAATTATTAGACTCACCTGGACTCAATCACCTGTGTCATTACCTCTCCTATATTTGTCAGTTCCCAAGCTCTGTTCCCCGCTGCTGCATTGATTGTCATTTGTCTTTGTATTTCCCAGTTCTGACGCTGTTCCTGTCCTGTTGCGTGTCCGTTCCTAATGAAATGTCAACTCCCCTTTACCTGCTTCTCTACTACAGCGTCGGTCCTGACAATAGGAAACCATTTGGGATAAATTCTGACGAGCGACCACAGTGATGAGCTGCTACTGGTCACTGTTTTAGCTGAGTGACCACAGTGATGAGCTGCTACTGGTCACTGTTTTAGCTGAGTGACCACAGTGATGAGCTGCTACTGGTCACTGTTTTAGCTGAGTGACCACATTAATGAGCTGCTACTGGTCACTGTTTTAGCTGAGTGACCACAGTGATTAGCTGCTGCCGGCCACTGTTTTAGCTGAGTGACCACAGTGATGAGCTGCTACTGGTCACTGTTTTAGCTGAGTGACCACAGTGATGAGCTGCTACTGGTCACTGTTTTAGCTGAGTGACCACATTAATGAGCTGCTACTGGTCACTGTTTTAGCTGAGTGACCACAGTGATGAGCTGCTACTGGTCACTGTTTTAGCTGAGTGACCACATTAATGAGCTGCTACTGGTCACTGTTTTAGCTGAGTGACCACATTAATGAGCTGCTACTGGTCACTGTTTTAGCTGAGTGACCACAGTGATGAGCTGCTACTGGTCACTGTTTTAGCTGAGTGACCACATTAATGAGCTGCTACTGGTCACTGTTTTAGCTGAGGTGACCACATTAATGAGCTGCTACTGGTCACTGTTTTTAGCTGAGTGACCACATTAATGAGCTGCTACTGGTCACTGTTTTAGCTGAGTGACCACATTAATGAGCTGCTACTGGTCACTGTTTTAGCTGAGTGACCACAGTGATGAGCTGCTACTGGTCACTGTTTTAGCTGAGTGATCACATTAATGAGCTGCTACTGGTCACTGTTTTAGCTGAGTGACCACAGTGATGAGCTGCTACTGGTCACTGTTTTAGCTGAGTGACCACATTAATGAGCTGCTACTGGTCACTGTTTTAGCTGAGTGACCACATTAATGAGCTGCTACTGGTCACTGTTTTAGCTGAGTGACCACAGTGATGAGCTGCTACTGGTCACTGTTTTAGCTGAGTGACCACAGTGATGAGCTGCTACTGGCTAATGTTTTAGCTGAGTGACCACAGTGATGAGCTGCTACTGGTCACTGTTTTAGCTGAGTGACCACAGTGATGAGCTGCTACTGGCTAATGTTTTTGCTGAGTGACCACATTGAAGAGCTGCTACTGGGCAACAACTATTTTCTCTCTCTCCCTAGAGAGCGATAGAGAGGGAGATATACGGAGGGAAAGAGAGAGAGAGAGAGGGGATATCCGAGGGATGAAGAGACTCTGTCCTCCAGTAAACACAGGAGAGGAGAAGGCATAATTCATGTATAAAGCAGACTGTGAAAAAACAGTTGCTTTAAAGTGGATAGAGATAGTGAGGAGTGGTGTGTGTGTGTGTCCGTCTGTGTATGTGTGTGTGTGTGTCCGTGTGTGTATGTGTGTGTGTGTGTGTGTGTGTGTGCTGCGTGCATGCGTGTGTGTGTCTGTGTGTGCGCGTGTGTGTGTGTGTGTGTGTGTGTGTGTATGTGCTGCGTGCGTGTGTGTGTGTGTGTGTGTGTGTGTGTGTGTGTGTGTGTGTGTGTGTGTGTGTGTGTGTGTGTGTGTGTGTGTGTGTGTGTAAGGGCGGTAACTTGGAGAGTAAGGCAGAGGGCCGAGATAGAGGCATTGTTCCAAAGATGACCTCACCTCCGGGTTACATCCAGAGAGGGAGGGACTGACCGGAGCAGCCCTGCCCAGAACAGAGCTCTCTCAGTGGGGGAGAGAGGAGCATGGCCCTGCCTCACTGACCACTTAGACTGCCAGAAAAATGCAGGAAGGGAAGGGGAGGGGAGGGGAGGACAGGGGATTTGGCAAGGGTTCTACATGGATCCTAACAGAGGGTTCTATATGGAACCCAAAAGGGTTCTTCAAAGGGTTTTCCTATGGGGACAACCGCAGAGACCTTTTAGGTTCTAGATAGTTCCAACACAGTTGGAACACAGAACATAGTTCCAATGGGGCGGCAGGTAGCCTAGTGGTTAGAGCGTTGGACTAGTAACCAGCAGGTAGCCTAGTGGTTAGAGCGTTGGACTAGTAACCAGCAGGTAGCTTAGTGGTTAGAGCGTTGGACTAGTAACCAGCAGGTAGCCTAGTGGTTAGAGCGTTGGACTAGTAACCAGCAGGTAGCCTAGTGGTTAGAGCGTTGGACTAGTAACCAGCAGGTAGCCTAGCGGTTAGAGCGTTGGACTAGTAACCAGCAGGTAGCCTAGTGGTTAGAGCGTTGGACTAGTAACCAGCAGGTAGCCTAGTGGTTAGAGCGTTGGACTAGTAACCAGCAGGTAGGTTAGTGGTTAGAGCGTTGGACTATGAACCAGCAGGTAGCCTAGTGGTTAGAGCGTTGGACTAGTAACCAGCAGGTAGCTTAGTGGTTAGAGCGTTGGACTAGTAACCAGCAGGTAGCCTAGTGGTTAGAGCGTTGGACTAGTAACCAGCCGGTAGCCTAGTGGTTAGAGCGTTGGACTAGTAACCAGCAGGTAGCCTAGTGGTTAGAGCGTTGGACTAGTAACCAGCAGGTAGCCTAGTGGTTTAGAGCGTTGGACTAGTAACCAGCAGGTAGCCTAGTGGTTAGAGCGTTGGACTAGTAACCAGCAGGTAGCCTAGTGGTTAGAGCGTTGGACTAGTAACCAGCAGGTAGCCTAGTGGTTAGAGCGTTGGACTAGTAACCAGCAGGTAGCCTAGCGGTTAGAGCGTTGGACTAGTAACCAGCAGGTAGCCTAGTGGTTAGAGCGTTGGACTAGTAACCAGCAGGTAGCCTAGTGGTTAGAGCGTTGGACTAGTAACCAGCAGGTAGGTTAGTGGTTAGAGCGTTGGACTATGAACCAGCAGGTAGCCTAGTGGTTAGAGCGTTGGACTAGTAACCAGCAGGTAGCTTAGTGGTTAGAGCGTTGGACTAGTAACCAGCAGGTAGCCTAGTGGTTAGAGCGTTGGACTAGTAACCGAAAGGTTGCAAGATCGAATCCCCGAGCTGACAAGGGGAAGAAAAAAAATAAATAAGAAAAAATAACAATCTGTCATTCTGCCCCTGAACAAGGCAGTTAATCCACTGTTCCTAGGCCGTCATTGAAAATGAGAATTTGTTCTTAACTGACTTGCCTATTTAATAAAAATAAAACACTGCTATCTCTTAAAAATGGTTGTCCAAAAATGTGCAATGTCTCTTCTCAAAAATAGTAACTCCTAAAAAAAAGGCCTCTTGCATAAAATCAGTCAATTAACAGTATCATAATTTCCAACAGTCAAAACTCATCCATTTGTAGCCTCTGTCGTCGAGTCTGCCTTTGTAGTTGATTCAGGTAGATACAATACAGTGTTAGTATTGGAGTCAGGTAGATATCAGTGTTAGTATTGGAGTCAGGTAGGTATCAGTGTTAGTATTGGAGTCAGGTAGATATCAGTGTTAGTATTGGAGTCAGGTAGATATCAGTGTTAGTATTGGAGTCAGGTAGATATCAGTGTTAGTATTGGTATCAGTGTTAGTATTGGAGTCAGGTAGATATTGGAGTCAGGAAGGTATCAGTGTTATTATTGGAGTCAGGAAGGTATCAGTGTTATTATTGGAGTCAGGTAGATATCAGTGTTAGTATTGGAGTCAGGTAGATATCAGTGTTAGTATTGGTATCAGTGTTAGTATTGGAGTCAGGTAGATATTGGAGTCAGGAAGGTATCAGTGTTATTATTGGAGTCAGGAAGGTATCAGTGTTATTATTGGAGTCAGGTAGATATCAGTGTTAGTATTGGAGTCAGGTAGATATTGGAGTCAGGTAGATATCGGTGTTAGTATTGGAGTCAGGTAGGTATTGGAGTCAGGTAGATATCAGTGTTAGTATTGGAGTCAGGTAGATATTGGAGTCAGGTAGATATCAGTGTTAGTATTGGAGTCAGGTAGATATTGGAGTCAGGTAGATATTGGAGTCAGGTAGATAGCAGTGTTAGTATTGGAGTCAGGTAGATATCAGTGTTAGTATTGGAGTCAGGTAGATATCAGTGTTAGTATTGGAGTCAGGTAGGTATCAGTGTTAGTATTGGAGTCAGGTAGATATCAGTGTTAGTATTGGAGTCAGGTAGATATCAGTGTTAGTATTGGAGTCAGGTAGATATCAGTGTTAGTATTGGTATCAGTGTTAGTATTGGAGTCAGGTAGATATTGGAGTCAGGAAGGTATCAGTGTTATTATTGGAGTCAGGAAGGTATCAGTGTTATTATTGGAGTCAGGTAGATATCAGTGTTAGTATTGGAGTCAGGTAGATATCAGTGTTAGTATTGGTATCAGTGTTAGTATTGGAGTCAGGTAGATATTGGAGTCAGGAAGGTATCAGTGTTATTATTGGAGTCAGGAAGGTATCAGTGTTATTATTGGAGTCAGGTAGATATCAGTGTTAGTATTGGAGTCAGGTAGATATTGGAGTCAGGTAGATATCGGTGTTAGTATTGGAGTCAGGTAGGTATTGGAGTCAGGTAGATATCAGTGTTAGTATTGGAGTCAGGTAGATATTGGAGTCAGGTAGATATCAGTGTTAGTATTGGAGTCAGGTAGATATTGGAGTCAGGTAGATATTGGAGTCAGGTAGATAGCAGTGTTAGTATTGGAGTCAGGTAGATATCAGTGTTAGTATTGGAGTCAGGTAGATATCAGTGTTATTATTGGAGTCAGGTAGATATCAGTGTTAGTATTGGAGTCAGGTAGATATCAGTGTTAGTATTGGAGTCAGGTAGATATTGGAGTCAGGTAGATATCAGTGTTAGTATTGGAGTCAGGTAGATATTGGAGTCAGGTAGATATCAGTGTTAGTATTGGAGTCAGGTAGATATCAGTGTTAGTATTGGAGTCAGGTAGATATCAGTGTTAGTATTGGAGTCAGGTAGATATCAGTGTTAGTATTGGAGTCAGGTAGATATCAGTGTTAGTATTGGAGTCAGGTAGGTATCAGTGTTAGTGTTGGAGTCAGGTAGATATTGGAGTCAGGTAGATATCAGTGTTAGTGTTGGAGTCAGGTAGATATCAGTGTTAGTATTGGAGTCAGGTAGGTATCAGTGTTAGTGTTGGAGTCAGGTAGATATCAGTGTTAGTATTGGAGTCAGGTAGATATCAGTGTTAGTATTGGAGTCAGGTAGGTATCAGTGTTAGTGTTGGAGTCAGGTAGATATTGGAGTCAGGTAGATATCAGTGTTAGTGTTGGAGTCAGGTAGATATCAGTGTTAGTATTGGAGTCAGGTAGATATCAGTGTTAGTGTTGGAGTCAGGTAGATATCAGTGTTAGTATTGGACTCAGGTAGATATTGGAGTCAGGTAGATATCAGTGTTAGTATTGGAGTCAGGTAGATATCAGTGTTAGTATTGGAGTCAGGTAGGTATCAGTGTTAGTATTGGAGTCAGGTAGGTATCAGTGTTAGTGTTGGAGTCAGGTAGATATTGGAGTCAGGTAGATATCAGTGTTAGTATTGGAGTTAGGTAGATATCAGTGTTAGTATTGGAGTCAGGTAGGTATCAGTGTTAGCATTGGAGTCAGGTAGATATCTTCAACGTTACCTCATACCCTGCATAATCATAACTTATCCAAAGTAACATTACAGAAGTGAAGTTGATACGTAGATGATAACTTTGTGGGACGAGAGAGTAAAAAAAATACTTAACTTTTAGATTGTCGTTTGTGTTTTTGGGGTGACCAGTATTCAGAGACAGGCATGGATACGGGCTCGGTGCTTCCTAGAAGCAGGCAGCCATCGGAGAGCTTTGTGTCCGCACCTTCGGATGCGAGGAGAGAGGCTCGCTCATTTCCTGGACACAATCAAGAGTGGAAAGAAATGGCAGGAATGTCACCTCTCAAAATGAGTTGCAGCATATCATTGGGTGAACAAGCTTAATAGATAGCATACGTTTAGGACATTCACATGGGTAGCACTTGTGAGAATTTAGGACATGCGGTATTGGTAGCACGTGTGAGATTTCACTCTTCAACTATTGAACACAGCACACAGTGAATAGGTTGGCACAGCAAACGTATTTCAAAATATGTGAACACAGCAAATGTGGGCAGAACAAGCAAGGAGGTGAGCAGAGCAAAGCACGAGCTAGCAATATCCTATTTTTTCCCGTTCTAGCATGCATCTGCATATTTCCATTAGGGAACTCCCACTCTGTGAAGTGCACATGTGCAACAACTCAAATTGGCCTTTGCACTCCTAAACAAAACAATACAAAAAAAAAAAAATTGGTCAAAGGGTAAAGTCTACTTTGGCAAAGGGTAAAGTCTACAAAAAGTAATCCACTCTGTTCGTAACAGACTCTAGTTTGGGGAACAGAAAACTGTACTGAGATCAAATGTTTCATCGATGAGAAAATGTGCAGAATGTCGGCCAAAATCCATCTCCTTACATCTTATCTCACTGCCGGCCACTGGGCTTCCTCTCACTACCATATTTGGTAGGGAGAGGAAACGGCAAAAGCGGATGCTTCAAATTTATATATCCAGTGAAATATCTGTCTCATTGTTCTATCCTCCTGGTCCCAGGTTCACAAAACCTTCTTAAGAATAAATGTCTTCTTAACTGTCATTTTTTCCTTAACTATAGACTTTAAAAAAAAAAAAGTTAAGCAAAGTTGTTATTCCTCAAAAAGATTATTGGAGAAAAAAAATTGCGTTATTTCTTATGTTTCTCCTTAAGCAAAAAGTTAAGAAGAAATTAGATTATTGAAAATCAAGTTCTTGGAAAGCTTGTTGTTAATTCCAAGATAGCTGAACCCTTGCCTTAAACTCTGGGCAGTGACAGAAAAATCTTATGAAAGCAATTGAACATGTTAAATTCACTGACAAACTTCCTATGAAAGTTTCAGTATTGATTATTTTAAACCCAAGAACATGTTTTAGAACAGTATGATAACATGATTGCCATTACAAGCTAGATAGCTGGCTAAATCGATTGCCTAGTAACAAACATCTTAAGATTTATTAGAAGATGTTTGAGAAGTTCGTAAGAAAATCATTAAATCTTAAGACATTGTTGAAGAATTGCACGTTCAAACGACTTGTTTTTTCTTAAGATGCTTCTTAAGTTTTTGCATAAGAAATGTTTTGTGAATCTGGGCCCTGATTCCTGGTTACAAGCAAAAACTCAAACAGGAAGTACCAATGGTGCGCTCAATTACAGGCAACATCTGCACTGAGCTAAAGGCTAGATCTTCCACTTTCAAGGAGCGGGACACTAATCCAGACGCTTATAAGAAATCCCACTATGACCTCTGACTAGCCATCAATCAGGCAAAGCATCAATACAGGACTAAGATCGAATCCTACTACGCCAGCTCTGCAAAATATCACAGATTACAAAGGGAAAGCCATAAATTTCACAGATTACAAAGGGAAAGCCATAAATATTACAGATTACAAAGGGAAACCCATACGCAAGCTGCCCAGTGACGTGAGCCTACCAGATGAGTTAAAAGCCTTCTATGATCACGTCGAGGCAAGCAACACCGAACCATGCATGACAGCACCAGTTGTTCCAGACGACTGTGTGCTCTCTCTCTCCACAGCCAATGTGAGTAAGCCCTTTAAACAGGTTAACATTAACAAGGCCTTGGGGCCAGATGGAATTCCAGGATGCGTACTCAGAGCATGCGGTGACCAGCTGGCAAGTGTCTTCACATGTCATTTTCAACCTCTCCCTGACCCAGTCTGTTATACCTACATGTTTCTAGAGAACCACCATAGTCCCTGTGCCCAATAACGCCAAGGTAACCTGTCTAAATGACTATCGCCTCGTAGCATCTACATCTGTAGCCATGAAATGCATTGAAAGGCTATTCATGGCTCACATTAACACCATCATCCCAGACCCCCTGGACCCAGTCTAATTTACATACCGCCCCAACAAATCCACAGATGACACAGTCTCTATTGCACTCTCCACCTATCGCACTTCAATCACTAAGCTAAGGACCCTGGGACTAAACACCTCCCTTTGCAACAGGATCCTTGACTTCTAACGGCCACCTCCCAGGTGCTGAGGGTAGGCAACAACACATCCGTCACGCTGACCCTCAACATGGGGGCTCCTCAGGGGTGCATGCTGAGTCCCTTCCTGTACTCACTGTTCACCCAGGACTTTATGGCCGTGCACAACGCCAACACCGTCATTACGTTTGCTGACAACATGACTGTGCTAGGCTTGATCACTGACAACGATGAGACAGCCTATAGGGAGGATTTCAGAGACCTGGCAGTGTGGTGCCAGGAAAACAACCTCTTACGTAGACACCTGAAACCCCACCTCTTTAAGGAATACCTGGGATAGGATGAAGTAATCCTTCTAACCCCCCCCCCCCCCAAAAAGATATAGATGTACTATTGTAAAGTGGTTGTTCCACTGGATATCATAAGGGGAATGCACCAATTTGTAAGTCGCTCTGGATAACAATTGTCAATGACTCCAGCTGCCCAAGTCAAAAACTATTCTCTCTGCCACCCGCTCGACAAGCGGTAACCGGTGCACCAAATATGCATTGACACGCTTTTGCTCTTTTGACTCATCACATACGCTGCTGCTACTGCTTATTATCTATGCCGTTGCCTAGTTACTTTAGCCCTACCTATTAGTGTTGCTAACATCAAGGCGGTGACCCGATCCTGTAGGGTCATGCTATACAACATTCGTAGAGTACGACCCTGCCTTACACAGGAAGCGGCGCAGGTCCTAATCCAGGCACTTGTCATCTCCCGTCTGGATTACTGCAACTCGCTGTTGGCTGGGCTCCCTGCCTGTGCCATTAAACCCCTACAACTCATCCAGAACGCCGCAGCCCGTCTGGTGTTCAACCTTCCCAAGTTCTCTCACGTCACCCCGCTCCTCCGCACACTCCACTGGCTTCCAGTTGAAGCTCGCATCTGCTACAAGACCATGGTGCTTGCCTACGGAGCTGTGAGGGGAACGGCACCTCCGTACCTTCAGGCTCTGATCAGGCCCTACACCCAAACAAGGGCACTGCATTCATCCACCTCTGGCCTGCTGGCCTCTCTACCTCTGCGGAAGCACAGTTCCCGCTCAGCCCAGTCAAAACTGTTCGCTGCTCTGGCACCCAAATGGTGGAACAAGCTCCCTCACGACGCCAGGACAGCAGAGTCAATCACCACCTTCCGTAGACACCTGAAACCCCACCTCTTTAAGGAATACCTGGGATAGGATATAGTAATCCCTCTAACCCCCCCCCCAAAAAAATAGATATAGATGTACTATTGTAAAGTGGTTGTTCCACTGGATATCTTCATGTGAATGCACCAATTTGTAAGTCGCTCTGGATAAGAGCGTCTGCTAAATGACGTAAATGTAAATGTAAATGTTGCACCGGGCTAGAACATGAAAAACGGTAAAATGTTGGAATTTGTGTTACTTTCAGTACTTCTGTCAAATGTGTCTTACGGATCAAGCCTTTCCATATCAGTGCAGCCGACCCGTTATTATAATACACACTGAGTCTGGGCTGCATCATGTTAGCTCCACTAACTCACTGCTAGCCTGTACTGGGAGTCTGGGCTGCATCATGTTAGCTCTACTAACTCACTGCTAGCCTGGGAGTCTGGGCTGCATCATGTTAGCTCCACTAACTCACTGCTAGCCTGTACTGGGAGTCTGGGCTGCATCATGTTAGCTCTACTAACTCACTGCTAGCCTGGGAGTCTGCGCTGCATCATGTTAGCTCTACTAACTCACTGCTAGCCTGTACTGGGAGTCTGGGCTGCATCATGTTAGCTCTACTAACTCACTGCTAGCCTGGGAGTCTGGGCTGCATCATGTTAGCTCCACTAACTCACTGCTAGCCTGGGAGTCTGGGCTGCATCATGTTAGCTCCACTAACTCACTGCTAGCCTGGCAGTCTGGGCTGCACCATGTTAGCTCTACTAACTCACTGCTAGCCTGGGAGTCTGGGCTGCATCATGTTAGCTCCACTAACTCACTGCTAGCCTGGGAGTCTGGACTGCATCATGTTAGCTCTACTAACTCACTGCTAGCCTGTACTGGGAGTCTGGGCTGCATCATGTTAGCTCTACTAACTCACTGCTAGCCTGGGAGTCTGGGCTGCATCATGTTAGCTCTACTAACTCACTGCTAGCCTGGGAGTCTGGGCTGCATCATGTTAGCTCCACTAACTCACTGCTAGCCTGGGAGTCTGGACTGCATCATGTTAGCTCCACTAACTCACTGCTAGCCTGGGAGTCTGGGCTGCATCATGTTAGCTCCACTAACTCACTGCTAGCCTGGGAGTCTGGGCTGTATCATGTTAGCTCCACTAACTCACTGCTAGCCTGGGAGTCTGGGCTGCATCATGTTAGCTCCACTAACTCACTGCTAGCCTGGGAGTCTGGGCTGCATCATGTTAGCTCCACTAACTCACTGCTAGCCTGGGAGTCTGGGCTGTATCATGTTAGCTCTACTAACTCACTGCTAGCCTGGGAGTCTGGGCTGCATCATGTTAGCTCTACTAACTCACTGCTAGCCTGGGAGTCTGGGCTGCATCATGTTAGCACCACTAACTCACTGCTAGCCTGGGAGTCTGGGCTGCATCATGTTAGCTCTACTAACTCACTGCTAGCCTGTACTGGGAGTCTGGGCTGCATCATGTTAGCTCCACTAACTCACTGCTAGCCTGGGAGTCTGGGCTGCATCATGTTAGCTCTACTAACTCACTGCTAGCCTGGGAGTCTGGGCTGCATCATGTTAGCTCCACTAACTCACTGCTAGCCTGGGAGTCTGGGCTGCATCATGTTAGCTCTACTAACTCACTGCTAGCCTGTACTGGGAGTCTGGGCTGCATCATGTTAGCTCCACTAACTCACTGCTAGCCTGGGAGTCTGGGCTGCATCATGTTAGCTCTACTAACTCACTGCTAGCCTGGGAGTCGGCTGCATCATGTTAGCTCCACTAACTCACTGCTAGCCTGGGAGTCGGCTGCATCATGTTAGCTCCCCTAACTCACTGCTAGCCTGGGAGTCGGCTGCATCATGTTAGCTCCACTAACTCACTGCTAGCCTGGGAGTCGGCTGCATCATGTTAGCTCCACTAACTCACTGCTAGCCTGGGAGTCTGGGCTGCATCATGTTAGCTCCACTAACTCACTGCTAGCCTGGGAGTCGGCTGCATCATGTTAGCTCCACTAACTCACTGCTAGCCTGGGAGTCGGCTGCATCATGTTAGCTCCACTAACTCACTGCTAGCCTGGGAGTCTGGGCTGCATCATGTTAGCTCCCCTAACTCACTGCTAGCCTGGGAGTCGGCTGCATCATGTTAGCTCCACTAACTCACTGCTAGCCTGGGAGTCTGGGCTGCATCATGTTAGCTCCACTAACTGCACAGAAGTTATTAACACACTTGAATAATGCAACACGGCATGAATAAATGTTAAACTGTTAATTCCAATGTCACTACAGGCTAGAACACGTTACAATGGAAGACCATACCGGTCGCTTCCATCTTTTGTAGGCCAACGTTCCTTGTTAGCTGAGATCTAAATTCAATACCCTGTTTCTTTGTTTGTGATCATATGTGAATCATAACGCAAAATATGCTGATTTCAAAGCTGATTGCTACTAAAAACTGTATTCGTTCACTCATTCGGTTTTTCTCTCGGATCTCTCTCCCAAAGAGATATCGAAGTGACTGCCTCGTGAATGATGTCATTACTGGTGAAACTAGAAGTCATCTAATTTTTACATAAGAAACTTTCTTCTATGGAAATTATGATCAGTACAATACAATAAGTCCCTAATGGAAGGGAAACGGATTGATTGTCATCTGTAGCCCCATGAAAATCAGCCAAAACCAGCTCAGTGACTCAATGCATTCACACGTTCCTATTGAATAATATGTATTCGCTTGTATTGCGGATAGCCCTAGACTACATCTTGATTTACCCAGTTTATCAATAAAGATTTACCATTCAAATGAAGTATTATCATTATGTAGTTAGATAAGTAAAACAACCAAAAAAATGTAAGAAAAGAAAGTCAAATGTATAATGTAGAATTGATTCATTAATTCATAGATGGTAGTCACTGCAAAATGTTGATTTAATTTTTTTGGGGGGGAATGTAATGCTATTGAACTCAAAAGATGCCCAACGATTGAGTGGCTGAGTTTATCTGTCTGGATCAAGTGTCATTCTGGGACTGTGGCTAATATGGCTTTATTTTTGCCATGGTATCGTTTTGCTATCGAGTATCGTGATGTTATCGAGTATTGTGATACTAAACTTGGTATCAGTATAGATGTCAAAATGCTGGTATCGTGACAATGTACATATCTACCTCAATTACCTCGTACCGCTGTACATTGACTCTGTACTTGTATTCTGTGTATATAGCCAAGTTATCATTGACTCAGTACTGGTACCCTGTGTATATAGCCAAGTTATCATTGACTCAGTACTGGTACCCTGTGTATATAGCCATGTTATCATAGACTCAGTACTGGTACCCTGTGAATATAGCCAAGTTATCATTGACTCAGTACTGGTACCCTGTGAATATAGCCAAGTTATCATTGACTCAGTACTGGTACCCTGTGTATATAGCCATGTTATCATAGACTCAGTACTGGTACCCTGTGTATTTAGCCAAGTTATCATTGACTCAGTACTGGTACCCTGTGTATATAGCCATGTTATCATAGACTCAGTACTGGTACCCTGTGAATATAGCCAAGTTATCATTGACTCAGTACTGGTACCCTGTGTATATAGCCAAGTTCTCATTGACTCAGTACTGGTACCCTGTGTATATAGCCAAGTTATCATGGACTCTGTACTGGTACCCTGTGTATATAGCCAAGTTATCATTGACTCTGTACTGGTACCCTGTGTATATAGCCAAGTTATCATTGACTCAGTACTGGTACCCTGTGTATATAGCCAAGTTATCATTGACTCAGTACTGGTACCCTGTGTATATAGCCAAGTTATCATTGACTCTGTACTGGTACCCTGTGTATATAGCCAAGTTATCATTGACTCAGTACTGGTACCCTGTGTATTTAGCCAAGTTATCATTACTCATTGTGTATTTCTTCAAGTAAATGTTTCACTGTTAGTCTACACTCGTTGTTTACGAAACATGTGACAAATAACATTTGATTTGACACTAATGCACTGTCTTACCATTTGTAGAGGCTTTTTGGGAAGTGTATTATGCTTAAGTGTGTCGACATCATTTAGTGACTTTGTCACTTTTCTTACTTTTTTAAAACTTTTCGTAAAAAAAAATGTTGTCCCTCGGACAGATTTGAATTCATAAGAGGAGAGATTTCGTCTAAAGTTTTATAAAAACAGCCTGTGGTGTACGCAGAAGCTGGTTTCTTGAGAAATGCATATTTTACAGAGAATGTCTTACTGTTATTAAATTCCAACTGATTTTGAGACAGTGTTAGGGTTACTTCCCAAATAGCACCCTATTCCCTATGAGCCCTCTGGTCAAAAGTAGTGCACTATAAAGGAAATAGGGTGCCATTTGGGACTGACACTAGCTATCCAGAGAGACTGAATGATGGTTTATATCCCCTGGGTATCTCTTTGAGAAATGAGCTCTGTCACGCACACACACACATGCACACACACACACACACACACACACACACATACACACACACACACACACACACACACACACACACACACACACACACACACACACACACACACACACACACACACACACACACACACACACACACAGCTAATGGTTAGTGTAGCAGAGTAAACAGAGAGATGAGAGGTTTACAGATTCATCATAATTCACTAGAAGAATATATGTGAATGAGTGGGAATGAACAATGAGGGTTGACCAGCGTGACCATGCTGACTATAAGACATCAACGTCACCCTGTGTTGCTGTCACCCTTCACTCCTCTTTCAGAGCGAGAGAGAGGGAGAGAGCGGGAGGGAGAGGGAGAGAGGGGGAGAGAGAGGAGAGCAGGGATAGAGGGGGAGAGAGAAGAGCGGGGAGAAAGAGGAGAGGGGGGAGCGAGAGAGAGGAGAGCAGGGATAGAGGGGGAGAGAGAAGAGCGGGGAGAAAGAGGAGAGAGGAGGGAGCGAGAGGAGAGAGAGAGAAGCAGAGTGGGAGGAGGGACATAGCATCAACTGCAGCATAAAAATGAGAGAGGGGAGGGGTGATGAGGGAGGAGTGAGGAGAGAGGGAGGGAATGAAGGAGAGAGAGAAGGAGAGATGGAGAGAGGGAAGGAGCATGTTGTTCACTGTAGAGCTTTCATTGATAAAGTAGCTCTCGCCTCGCGCTGCTCTCTGTCTGCAGCTGGAGTTGTACGGATGGACCCAGCGTCAACAGCACAGCACACTCTCTCTCTCTCTCTCTCTCTTTCCCTTGCAACCCTACAGAGCTCAGCCTGCAACAGAAACAACAAAGCAACAAAACCACAGCTAGCAGAGCAGATGCACAGGGACCATAACAGCAGATCTGGGACCAGCTGATGCACAGGGACCATAACAGCAGTTCTGGGACCAGCTGATCAGGGACCATAACAGCAGATATGGGACCAGTAGATGCACAGGGACCATAACAGCAGATCTGGGACCAGCAGATGATCAGGGACCATAACAGCAGATCTGGGACCAGCTGATCAGGGACCATAACAGCAGATCTGGGACCAGCTGATCAGGGACCATAACAGCAGAATCTGGGACCAGGATAGCAAGAGGTAAGACAGAAACACACACACACACACACACACACACACACACACACACACACACACACACACACACACACACACACACACACACACACACACACACACACACACACACACACACACACACACACACACACACACACACAGACAAGAACATACATGCTCGTACCGGTAGGTAAACAAAGACAGAAACATGAGCATGGACACACACTCACACGCAATGAGCAATCCAATCTTTGTCTCAATCACGCTGTCTCTGCAGTCGCATCAGCAAGGAACACTCCACTCCTGTCTCAAACAGGGACAGGGTCTACAGAAGGCTAGTCTGCTATCTCTCTCTCTCACTCTCTCTATTCTCCCTTTCTCTCTCTATTATCCCTCTCCCCCTCTCTCTTTCTCTCTCCTCCTTCCCCCTCTCTCTATTCTCCCTCCCCTCTCTCTCTCTCTCTCTCTCTCTCTCTCTCCTTACCACTCTCTCTTTTCCCCTCTCCCTATAACTATCTATTTGTTTTGTTCTCTTTATCTCTGTATCCCCCTGTTTCTCTCAGACTCCTCTCACTCATCTCTTATTACTCTCCCCCTCTCTCTCTCTCTCTCTCTCTCTCAGCCTGTCAATCCGTCACGCTGGGCTCTACCGAGGCTAGTGTTCTACCACTGGCCAACATGAAGCTGCTGAACGGAGGAGGAGGAGGAGGAGGAGGAGGAGGAGGAGAAGAAGAAGGAAGAGGAGGAAGAGGACGAGGAGGAGGAGGAGAAGGACGAGGAGGAGGAGGAGAGAAGAATGCATTCTCCTTCAAAAAGTGTTCTGCTTTTCAGTATGTGAAGAGAAAGGTGAGCTCCAACAATACAGATGATGTAATAGAGGAAGTTCTGTACGAGACAATGCAATAACATTTCAATTTAATCCTCCAGAAAAGATAAAAACAAATATTAAAACAAATATTATGGTTAAACTCAAATATATTGATTGATTCAAAAAAAAAAAATCTTTATGGAAAAATATATTTATTAATGATATTATGAATAGAAATGGTGGAGTTATGTGGCTGTCGAAAATGTACAGAGCATTCATAAAGTATTCAGACCCCTTGACTTCTTCCATGTTACAGCCTTATTCTAAATTTGATTAAATTGTTTTCCCTCCCCCATCAATCTACACACAATGCCCCATAGTGTCAAAGCAAAAACAGGTTTTTTGACATTTTTCCAAATTTATAAAATAAAAAAACCTCAAATATCACGTTTAAATAAGTATTCAGACCCTTTACTCAGTACTTTGTTGAAGCACCTTTGGCAGCGATTACAGCCTCGAGTCTTCTTGGGTATAACGCTATAAACTTGGCACACCTGTATTTGGGGAGTTTCTACCATTTTTCTCTGCAGATCCTCTCAAGCTCTGTCAGGTTGGATAGGGAGCATCGCTGCACAGCTATTTTCAGGTCTCTCCAGAGATGTTCGTATGGGTTCAAGTCCGGGCTCTGGCTGGGCCACTCAAGGGCATTCTGAGACTTGTCCCGAAGCCACTCCTACGTTGTCTTGGCTGTGTGCTTAGGATCGTTGTCCTGCTGGAAGGTGAACCTTTGCCCCAGTCTGAGGTCTCGAGCGCTCTGGAGCAGGTTTTCAAGGATCTCTCTGTACTTTGCACCGTTCATCTTTCCTCCAATCCTGACTAGTCTCCCAGTCCCTGCTGCTGAAAAACATCCCCACAGCATGATGCCACCACCACCATGCATCACGGCAGGGATGCTATTGGCCAGGTGATGAGCGGTGCCTGGTTTCCTCCAGACGTGACGCTTGGCTTTCAGGGCAAAGAGTTCAATCTTGGTTTCATCAGACCAGAGAATCTTGTTTCTCATGGTCTGAGAGTCTTTAGGTGTCTTCTGACAAACTCCAAGCAGGCTGTCATGTGCCTTTTACTGAGGAGTGGCTTCCATCTGGTCACTCTACCATAAAGGCCTAATTGGTGGAGTGCTGCAGAGATGGTTGTCCTTCTGGAAGTTTCTCCCATCTCCACAGAGGAACTCTGGAGCTCTATCACAGTGACTATCGGGTTCTTGGTCACCTCCCTGACCAAGGACCTTTTCCCCCGATTGCTCAGTTTTGTCGGGTGGCCAGCTCTAGGAAGAGTCTTTGTGGTTCCAAACTTCTTCCATTTGTGAATGATGGAGGCCACTGTGTTCTTGGGGACCTTAAGTGTGGCAGAAATGTTTTGTCACCCTTCCCCAGATCTGTGCCTCGACACAATCCTGTCTTGAAGCTCTATGGACAATTCACTGTCAACTGTGGGACCTTATATAGACAGGTGTTTGCCTTTCCAAATCATGTCCAATCAATTGAATTTACCACAGATGGACTCCAAGTTGTAGAAACATCTCAAGGATAATCAATGGAAACAGGATGCACCTGAGCTCAATTTACAGTCTCATAGCAAAGGGTCTGAATACTAATGTAAATAAGGTATTTCAGTTTTTTATTTGTAATAAATTTGCAAAAATGTTTAAAAACCTGTTTTCGTTTTGTCATTATGGGGTATTGTGTGTAGATTGATTGATGAGCGAAATGTTTTTATTTAATCCATTTTAGAATAAAGCTGTAACGTAAAAATAAAAACTGGAAAAAGGGAAGGAGTACTTTCTCAATGTAGATGGGAAAGTCTGCTCAATCCAAATGTACAACCAACTGATTGCAGCTGTAAAAACACTGTACTGTAAAAATGGAGGAGGCAAGTGGAAGAGGGAGAAGGCAGGGAACTTGTTAGTCTGCCACATATTAAAGATACAAACTGTCTGAAAAGGTTTGGATTAAATAGAAAAATATACCAGTTTCATTTAGGACAAAATGTTGACAGCTGCGCCATACAGGTTGGAAAATTAATGGGAAGAGATTTTTGATGTACCAATTCTATGGCACATGGTTTATGAACTGGTACAAAAAAAATAAAAATTTGATTCAACACTTTGAGTTTTTCAATATAAATGATTATACAAAAGTATTGCCATTAACAGAATGCTATATATTTGGGCATACAACAATCTCAGCTCTGTAGATTTTGCTGCGAAGAGACAGAATCAATAGATAATTTATTCTGGTATTGCTCTTAAGTAGCTTATTTCCTGTCACAAGTTCGTGAATGGTTAAAAAAAAATCACAACATTCACTTAAAATTAACCTTACAAATAGCAGTGTTGGGTGATTTGGAAAGACACAGTCAATCAATCAATAATATAATAATACTCGTAGGAAAGGTTTTTTTATCTTTAGCTCACAATACTATAGGATTAGAAAAGTTTTTTTTTAAATCATGCAAAACATCACAGCACAATTGAAAAATATACGGCACATGGAAACCAAACGAGGGTCGTCTATGGTGATAGGTGGGCTGAGAGGGTGGTCTATGGTGATAGGTGGGCTGAGAGGGTGGTCTATGGTGATAGGTGGGATGGGCTGAGAGGGTGGTCTATGGTGATAGGCTGAGAGGGTGGTCTATGGTGATAGGTGGGATGGGCTGAGAGGGTGGTCTATGGTGATAGGTGGGCTGAGAGGGTGGTCTATGGTGATAGGTGGGATGGGCTGAGAGGGTGGTCTATGGTGATAGGTGGAATGGGCTGAGAGGGTGGTCTATGGTGATAGGCTGAGAGGGTGGTCTATGGTGATAGGTGGGATGGGTTGAGAGGGTGGTCTATGGTGATAGGTGGGCTGAGAGGGTGGTCTATGGTGATAGGTGGGATGGGCTGAGAGGGTGGTCTATGGTGATAGGTGGGCTGAGAGGGTGGTCTATGGTGATAGGTGGGATGGGCGGAGAGGGTGGTCTATGGTGATAGGTGGGATGGGCGGAGAGGGTCGTCTATGGTGATAGGTGGGATGGGCTGAGAGGGTGGTCTATGATGATAGGCTGAGAGGGTGGTCTATGGTGATAGGTGGGATGGGCGGAGAGTGGCTGAGGGGTGGGATTAAAAGAGTTGACGTTCGGATGTGTATTACTGAGTTGTGATCGCTGTAGATAAAAGTACCGTTTATACAAAATGTGTATTTAAAATGTATGTATATGTAGTAGGTGGATGGGTTAATAAAAATGTAAAGAAATACTATACAATACTGTAAAACACAATACAATACAATACAGTACAATACAATACTGTGCAATACTGTTCAATAAAATACAGTACAATACATTACTATGCAATACAATACAATACTGTACAATGCAATAAAATACTGTACAATGCAATACTGTGCAATATTGTACAATAAAATACTACGCAATACAATACAATACTGTAGAATACAATACAATACTTTGCACTACAATACAATACAATATAATACAATACAATACAATACTGTAGAATACAATACAATACTTTGCACTACAATACAATACAATATAATACAATACAATACAACACTGTATAATACAATACTGTACAGTGCAATGCAATACAATACAATCCTGTACAATGCAATACTGTACAATACACTATAATACAATACAATACTGTACATTACGTTACAATATTTTTGCCCATCCAGGAAATAGAGGATATTGATACATTGACTCAGAACTGACTTCTGCCCCAACTGCACTGTTAAAAAAAAAAATAACTGTACATACAGATACAATTTACGTTGCATTTAGTAGTCCGACAGCACAAGGAACAGGATTAGTGTTTAAACACATGTTATTCTTGGCCATGGGGGTTATGAAGCGCCGGCCAGAGGGAAGCCTCTGGAACAGATGATGTAATGATGGGACAGATGGTGTAATGATGGGACAGATGATGTAATGATGGAACAGATGATGTAATGGTGGGACAGATTATGTAATGATGGGACAGATGGTGTAATGATGGGACAGATGATGTAATGATGGAACAGATGATGTAATGGTGGGACAGATGATGTAATGATAGAACAGATGATGTAATGATGGAACAGATGATGTAATGATGGAACAGATGATGTAATGATAGAACAGATGATGTAATGATGGGACAGATGATGTAATGATAGAACAGATGATGTAATGATGGAACAGATGATGTAATGATGGGACAGATGATGTAATGATAGAACAGATGATGTAATGATGGGACAGATGATGTAATGATGGAACAGATGATGTAATGATAGAACAGATGATGTAATGATGGAACAGATGATGTAATGATGGGACAGATGATGTAATGATAGAACAGATGATGTAATGATGGGACAGATGATGTAATGATGGAACAGATGATGTAATGATAGAACAGATGATGTAATGATAGAACAGATTATGTAATGATGGAACAGATGATGTAATGATAGAACAGATGATGTAATGATAGAACAGATGATGTAATGATAGAACAGATGATGTAATGATAGAACAGATGATGTAATGATAGAACAGATGATGTAATGATGGAACAGATGATGTAATGATAGAACAGATGATGTAATGATGGGACAGATGATGTAATGATGGGACAGATGTTGTAACGATAGAACAGGTGATGTAATGATAGAACATGTGATGTAATGATAGAACAGGTGATGTAATGATAGAACATGTGATGTAATGATAGAACAGATGATGTAATGATGGGACAGATGATGTAATGATGGGAGGAGCTCCATCCCACTAGCTTCTGTTTACTAATATCCAAGCATGGAACTTCCTGCACGTTCCTGTGTGTGTGTGTGTTTGGTGTGGTGTGTGTGTGTGTGTGTGTGTGGATATCAGAGAGATAAAGGTGCTCTCTGCACCAGTCGCATAAAGGAGAGGAGAGAAGGCATGATTCATTTATAAACCAGCCTGAAGACAAGACGACTTGCTTTACAGTAAAGTGGAGAGGAGATGTGTAGATAATATTTAATATGATTCCATCATAGTGCTGACTGAGAGCTACTCAGCATGTCGTAGTGTTAATATTGCAGGGTCAGTCATATGGATAAAGGTATTTGTTGGTAGAATATACAGTACTGTTAGACGATTGGTGGTATTTATCATTATTATTTTATTGGCTATTATTAGTATGATTATTATTATCACTCTTGATATAATTTGTTATTATTAATTATTAGTATTTTTCCATTTGTTTTTGTTATCTTTTGTTATGTGGCTTATTCCAAAAGAGGATGCTCATCTCGTAGGCCGATAGCGGTTTTGTCTGGGCGCTTGAAGGGTGGCAGCAAATGATGGAGTCATCCGTGATCATTTTAAAGAGGAAGCAAAATACATTAAGCACATGCTCTCTTTTCAGTCTCCTCCATTTCCACTAACTGAAGTTAATAAAACTGTAAGGGATCCCCCCCCCTAAAAATTGTGTAAAATTAACAGCTGTACAGAAAGACTTGTGTGAGGGTCAAATTGCAGAGGAGGAATTTATTGCTGATATTCAAGTTTTAAAACTCCAGGGCTGGATGGTATACCAGTTGAGGTACTGTCAATTAATTTTTAGTTTTTTATATACTCAAAGATCCAGTATTAGCATGTTTTATCCACTCCTATAAAAATGGTAAACTATCAGGTACTCAGCAAGAAGGTCTGATTTCACTATTACTGAAACAGAACCCATGTGGTAAATACAGTATACAGATCCAGTCTAACTAAAAAAAACAAAATGGAGGCCCCCCAAATGTTGTGATGCAAAAAATTCTAGCATAATGTATTAAACATGGAATAAAAAGGGTGTTGTTGGATATTTTTCATCCTGATCAGACAGGTTTTTTTTTACATGGATGATACATTGGAGATAATATAAGACAAGAACTGGAAACAATAGAATACTATGAGAAATCTGGAAATCCAGGCCTGGTATTCATAGCATATTTTGAAAAGGCTTTTGATAAAGTAATACTATAATTTATACAGTATATATATTTTAATTTTGGATCATCTCTTATACAATAGGTTCAAGTTATGTATAGTAACCCTAGGTGTAAAATAGTAAATATTGGCTACTTCTCAGAAAGTATTCAACTGTCAGGAGGAGTAAAACAAGGTTGTCCACTGTCGACATATCTATTTATTGTGGCAATGGAAATGTTACTAAAATCAGATCCAACAATAATATAGAGAGACTAGAAATACAAGGCTTAAAAAAATGTATTATACAGTTGAAGTCAGAAGTTTACATACACCTTAGCCAAATACATTAAAACTCAGTGTTTCACAATTCCTGACATTTAATCCTAGTAAAAATTCCCTGTCTTAGGTCAGTTAGGATCACCACTTTATTTTAAGAATGTGAAATGTCAGAATAATAGTAGAGAGAATGATTTATTTCAGCTTTTATTTCTTTCATCACATTCCCAGTGGGTCAGAAGTTTAAATACACTCAATTAGTATTTGGTAGCATTGCCTTTAAATTGTTTATCTTGGGTCAAACATTTCGGGTAGCCTTCCACAAGCTTCCCACAATAAGTTGGGTGAATGTTGGCCCATTCCTCCTGACAGAGCTGGTGTAACTGAGTCAGGTTTGTAGACCTCCTTGCTCGCACACACTTTTTCAGTTCTGTCCACAAATGTTCTATAGGATTGAGGTCGGGGCTTTGTGATGGCCACTCCAATACCTTGACTTTGTTTTCCTTAAGCCGTTTTGCCAAAACTTTGGAAGTATGCGCTCATTGTCCATTTGGAAGACCCATTTGCGACCAAGCTTTAACTTCCTGACTGATGTCTTGAGATGTTGCTTCAATATATCCACATCAAAGTCCTGCCTCATGATGCCATCTATTTTGTGAAGTGCCCCAGTCCCTCCTGCAGCAAAGCACCTCCACAACATGATGCTGCCACCCCCGTGCTTCATGGTTGGGATGGTGTTCTTTGGCTTGTAAGCCTCCCCATTTTTCCTCCAAACATAACGAAAGTCATTATGGCCAAACAGTTCTATTTCGGTTTCATCAGACCAGAGGACATTTCTCCAAAAAGTACGCTCTTTGTCCCCATTTGCAGTTGCAAACCGTAGTCTGGCTTTTTTATGGCGGTTTTGGAGCAGTGGCTTCTTCTTTGCTGAGCGGCCTTTCAGGTTATGTCGATATAGGACTCATTTTACTGTGGATATAGATACTTTTGTACCAGTTTTCTCCAGCATCTTCACAAGGTCCTTTGCTGTTGTTCTGGGATTGATTTGCACTTTTTGTACAGGAGAACGTTCATCTCTAGGAGACAGAATACGTCTCCTTCCTGAGCGGTATGACGGCTACGTGGTCCGATGGTGTTTATACTTGCGTACTATTGTTTGTACAGATGAACGTGGTACCTTCAAGCGTTTGGAAATTGCTCCCAAGGATGAACCAGACTTGTGGAGGTCTACAATTTTTTTTTTGAGGTCTTGGCTGATTTCTTTTGATTTTCCCATGATGTCAAGCAAAGAGGCACTGAGTTTGAAGGTAGACCTTGAAATACATCCACAGGTACACCTCCAACTGACTCAAATGATGTCAATTAGCCTATCAGAAGCTTCTAAAGCCATGACATAATTTTCTGGAATTTTCCAAGCTGTTTAAAGGCACAGTCAACTTAGTGTATGTAAACTTCTGACCCACTGGAATTGTGATACAGTGAATTATAAGTGAAATAATCTGTATGTAAACAATTGTTGGAAAAAGTACTTGTGTCGTGCACAAAGTAAATGTCCTAACTGACTTGCCAAAACTATAGTTTGTTAACAAGACATTTGTGGAGTGGTTGAAAAACTGGTTTTAATGACTCCAACCTAAGTTTATGTAAACTTCCGACTTCAACTGTATATATATATATATATTATATTATATATATATATATATATATATGTATAATATTCAATGTACGGAATATGGATCCCTCCACAGCCTCATAGAGGATCTAGATACTTTTTCTAACCTCTCTGGATTAAAACCAAATTATGATTAGTGTTACGTATTGGATCACTATAAAATATTACTTTGACATTACCATGTAGTTTACCAATACAATGATCTGACAGTAAAGTGGACATACTCGGTATTCATATCCGAATTCATATCCATATTACGGAACCTACTACAACAAATGTCAATAGAAAGTTAGCAAAAATAGATAAAATCTTGCTACCATGGAAAGGACAATGCCTGTCTATTTGTGAAGAAGTCACCCTGATTAATTATTTAGTCATATCCCAGTTTACATATTTATGTATTTCAATTCTTTGAGAAAAATATATTCAACTTTATTTTGAACGGCAAGCCAGACAAAATTAAATGTGCTTATTTATATAATGAATATGAGTTCGGGGGCTAAGATTATTAAATATAAAAGTATTAAACCTCTCACTAAAAGCATCAGTCATTCAAATGTGATACTTAAACCCAAACCAGTTCTCCAGTAGATTAGTAAGAATGTTTCACCCCTTGTTTAAAAATTGCCTTTTTCCATTTATCCACATGTCACGCTCGTCGAAATGAGCAGACCAAGGCGCAGCGTGAGTTGAGTTCCACATCTTTTATTAAAGTGAAACTAAGAAAACAACAAACATACAACGAACGTGAAATCGTAGTGCTCAACACACTAACACCAAACAATGTCCCACAAAGCAGGTGGGAACAGGGAACCCTTAAGTATGATCCCCAATTAGAGACAATGAACATCAGCTGCCTCTAATTGGGAACCATACTAAGAGCACCAACATAGAAATATATAACCTAGAACACCCCCTAGTGACGCCCTGACCTACTACACCATAGAGATCCAAGGGCTCTCTATGGTCAGGGCGTGACAGTACCCACCCCCCAAAGGTACGGACTCCGATCGCAAAACCTGAAACCAAAAGGGGGGGGTTGGGGGGTGACTAGTGTCGGTGGCGGCTCCGGTGCGGGTCGTAGCCCCTGGACGCCGTGCCTGGACTGGACACCGGCGCAGAGGAAGGCTCCTGCCATGGAGCTGGGTTGGCCGCTGGTGCAGAGGAAGGCTCCGGCCTTGGAGCGGGACTGGACGCCGTGCCTGGACTGGGCACCGGCGCAGAAAAAGGCTTTGTCCATGGTACCGGCGCAGGAAGCTCCGGGCCGTGGACTGTCACTGGAAGCTCCGGACCGTTGACCATCACTGGAAGCTCCGGGCCGTTGACCGTCACTGGAGGCTCCGGACTGTGAACCGTCGCTGGAAGCTCTGGACTGTAAACCGTCGCTGGAGGCTCCGGACTGTACCCAAACGTGCGGCCTAGTTTTAGAGTCCTCACAGGGGGCGCCAATATGTCGTGTCTTTGGCTATGCCGGATTAAGTGATATGACATGCTAACCTATAAAATTATTTCTCTGTAATTAATATTACCTGATTAAGCTAATCATGTAAATGTAATTAACTAGAAAGCCGGGGCACCACGGAAGAACGTTTATAGAGCTGTTATCTTCCGAATAAACTCTTAAAATACTTAGTCATATTTTACATCGATAGCAGTCAATATTAACCCTTATATTATTTTCGGTCTCATAATGAAAGTTGTAAATTCTTGGCTATCTTCACGAACCCTGGCTAACAAGTTGAATCAGCAATACAAAATTGGGTTTAATTATTTATTTACTAAATACCTAAACTTATCACACAGAATTACAAATACACCGAATACATATGATGTCATACAGAAAACGTCCTGGTGGACGGAACCTGTATCATGGCTGGTTACACAAAGGAAAGGGGGTTGGGCTTGAATGAAAGAGCGGGAAGATTTAGGAACAAAGAAACAGCAGCTATGCTATCGTAAATACATTATCTTATGCATTCTAAATTACCGCCCATTTGGAAAAGGAAAATGCAATAAATATTTACTCTGAGCTGCGCTTCGGTAGATTGGTCGTAGATGCTGGCTGGGTTGGCCAACAGATCTTCCTGTCCTCGGAAGTATGTCTCTGGTGGTAAATTGGATACGTGGTGGTATCTTCGTCCGTCTGTTAGACTGGATCCGTCGTCCGTCCTTTCCTAGCCCACGTCTACAGCGGCCGCTGCTAACTCAACGGCTAGGAAGTATCACTTCTGTAGTGAATAAGCTCAAAGTTCATACCATTCGCCACTAAAGCTCACGCCGAGGTTGGCTTAGTTCTGTACTTGACATGTGTGTCCTTCTAACGTAGAGGCTGCAGACCTCACGTACTGGAACAACCTAGTTATCTTTTCGTCAAAGGCTTATATAGTGGAGAGGGGGGAAGGATGTGTTTCATCGTTTATAACCCCTCCTCTTCACAGGGGTGGGCCACTGATCAAGCAGGGCACTTTCCTTATGAAAACCCAAATCTCTCATTTGGAAGCTAAAATTACATTTAATCTCCTAACAAACAATTTCAATATCAAACATTTCAATTGCATAACAATTCCATGTGACTCTGATAACTAGAGGGTGGATACTTTCCCAGGTACAGTTTATGTCGTCCTGTCATCAGTCATAATGTCTCAGATGACAACTGAACTGACATCTATACTCATTACGTTCCAAAGCATATTTCCAACTGGTTTTATTACCAAAATATGGTTCCTTTCCTTGTTTGTTTGATGTTCCCAGACTCTCTATATTTAACCTCTTATGGCTAGGGGGCAGTATTTTCACGGCTGGATAAAAAACGTACCCGATTTAATCTGATTATTAGTCCTGCCCAGAAACTAGAATATGCATATAATTATTAGCTTTGGAGAGAAAACACTCCAAAGTTTCTAAAACTGTTTGAATGGTGTCTGTGAGTATAACAGAACTCCTATGGCAGGCAAAAACCTGAGAAGGTTCTGTTCAGGAAGTACCCTGTCTGACCATTTATTTGCTTTCTTTGACATCTCTTCCAAAAACTAAGGATCTCTGCTGTTACGTGACAATACCCACGTCTCCAATGGGCTCTCAGAGCCCGGGAAAAACAGGAATGACGTAATTCAAAGCCCTGGCTGAAACAAAGGAGAGCAAAAGCTAAGTGGTCAATGAGTGGAGTAAGCCTTACGCTCGGGACCTGCCCCGCCCCCGGCTTTCGGTTTTTCCCTCAGTTTACAGACAGGCAGATTCCCGGTCGGAATATTATCGCTTTTCTACGAGATAAATTGCATAAAAATTGGTTTAAAACAGCAGTTGACATGCTTCGAAGTACGGTAATGGAATATTTAGAATTTTTTTGTCACTTTCTGCGCCATGCTCGTGACCGTGGATTTACCATTGGGATAGTGTCTAGAACGCACGAACAAAACGTCGTTGATGGAACATAACGATGGATTATTTGGGACCAAACCAACATTTGTTATTGAAGTAGAAGTCCTGGGAGTGCATTCTGACGAAGAACAGGAAAGGTAATAACATTTTTCTTATAGGAAATGTGATTTTGGTGAAGGCTAAACTGGTTGGGTGTCTAAATAGCTAGCCCTGTGATGCCGGGCTCTGTACTTAGAATATTGCAAAATGTGCTTCATCCGAAAAGCTATTTTAAAATCGGACATATCGAGTGCATAGAGGAGTTCTGTATCTATAATTCTTAAAATAATTGTTATGCTTTTTGTGAACGTTTATCGTGAGTAATTTAGTAAATTCACCGGAAGTGTTTGGTGGGAATGCTAGTTCTGAACGTCACATGCTAATGTAAAAAGCTGGTTTTTGATATAAATATGAACTTGATTGAACAGACATGCATGTATTGTATAACATAATGTCCTAGGTGTGTCATCTGATGAAGATCATAAAAGGTTAGTGCTGCATTTAGCTGTGGTTTTGTTTTCTGTGACATTATATGCTAGTTTGAAAAATGGGTGTCTGATTATTTCTGGCTGGGTACTCTGCTGACATAATCTAATGTTTTGCTTTCGTTGTAAAGCCTTTTTGAAATCGGACAGTGTGGTTAGATTAACGAGAGTCTTGTCTTTAAATAGCTGTAAAATAGTCATATGTTTGAAAAGTGGAAGTTTTCGGATTTTAGAGGAGTTTGTATTTCGCGCCGCCCATCATTGGATATTGGAGCAGGTGTTCCGCTAGCGGAACGTGTAGATGTAAGAGGTTTAACAGGATAGCAGTCCTTCAGTAGGGTCAGTAAGAGAGGGGAAGGGAGAAAGGTATTTATGGGGGGGGTCATAAACCTTACCCACAGGCTAACGTCATGACAGACGCAATCCAAGAGTGAGCCGCGCCGGAGATACCCAACTCGGAGAGGGTGGAGAGGAGGATCTGATGGTTCACAGTATCAAAGGCAGCAGATAGGTCTAGAAGGATGAGAGCAGAGGAGAGAGAGTTAGCTTTAGCAGTGCGGAGAGCCTCCTTGACACAGAGAAGATCAGTCTCAGTTGAATGACCAGCCTTGAAACCTGACTGATTTGGATCGAGAAGGTAATTCTGAGAGAGATAGCAGGAGAGCTGGCCAAGGACGGCACGTTCAAGAGTTTTGGAGAGAAAAGAAAGAAGGGATACTGGTCTGTAGTTGTTGACATCGGAGGGATCGAGTGTAGATTTTTTGAGAAGTGGTGCAACTCTCGCTCTCTTGAAGATGGAAGGGACGTAGCCAGCGGTCAAGGATGAGTTGATGAGCGAGGTGAGGTAAGGGAGAAGGTCTCCGGAAATGGTCTGGAGAAGAGAGGGGGGGATAGGGTCAAGCGGGCAGGTTGTTGGGCGGCCGGCCGTCACAAGACGCAAGATTTCATCTGGAGAGAGAGGGGAGAAAGAGGTCAAAGCATAGGGTAGGGCAATGTGAGCAGGACCAGCGGTGTCGTTTGACTTAACGATGTCGTCGACCTTCTTTTCAAAATGCTTGACGAAGTCATCCGCAGAGAGGGAGGAGGGGGGGGGGGGGGGGGGGGGGGGGGAGGGGGAGGAGGATTCAGGAGGGAGGAGAAGGTGGCAAAGAGCTTCCTAGGGTTAGAGGCAGATGCTTGGAAGTTAGAGTGGTAGAAAGTGGCTATAGCAGCAGAAACAGAGGAGGAAAATGTAGAGAGGAGGGCGTTTCACATCTATCTTTGTCTGTTAAATTCAGGAGCAGCAATGTTGAGATGCAGTAGTAACACAACAGCAGTTCTTCCACGTCATTTTTGGAAAAAAAAGATATGTAGCATGGAATATCTACACATACTGAGCAGCTCATGTAATAGACAGAAGCGGGCTACATGGCAGACCAATCCGAACTCCTCTCTCGTCCAGCTCATCCAATATCTCAGCCAATCATGGTTAGTGGGAAGGTTCCTGGCTTTTTCTGTGGCTAAACCAACTAGGCTCGTAATTTAACATATTTACAAGTTTGTTATAAAAGTTTTACGTTCCAAAAGGCACGTCTATCCCCCCCCCCAAAAAATGCCTTTTAATAAAATAAAATACAAAATGAGGTTTGATTGCCTCTCCTGTGAATGAGTGACTTACGCCTGGCTTCTTGAAACAGGTCACAGTTGTTATGTCACATGTGCAGTTAACAGAGCATAATGAAATGTTTGCTTTATCCAGAATTATAACCAGCTGATTGTGGCATTACTGCAACTGGAGGAGGCAAGTGGAAGAGGGCGAAGGAAGGAAACTTGTTTCTCTCCCTTTCGGTAGAACACATTACTCCTATGATGATCAACATGATGACATCTCCCTCTTTACCCTCCTCCCTCCTCCTTCCTCCCTCCTTCCTCCCTCATCCTCCATCCTCCCTCCTTCATCCTCCCTCCTCCATCCTCCATCCTCCATCCTCCATCCTCCCTCCTCCCTCCTCCATCCTCCCTCCTCCATCCCCCATCCCCCATCCTCCCTCCTCCATCCTCCCTCCTCCATCCTCCCTCCTCCATCCTCCATCCTCCATCCTCCATCCTCCCTCCTCCATCCTCCCTCCTCCATCCTCCATCCTCCATCCTCCATCCTCCCTCCTCCCTCCTCCATCCTCCCTCCTCCATCCCCCATCCCCCATCCTCCCTCCTCCATCCTCCCTCCTCCATCCTCCCTCCTCCCTCCTCCATCCTCCCTCCTCCATCCCCCATCCCCCATCCTCCCTCCTCCCTCCTCCATCCTCCATCCTCCCTCCTCCATCCCATTTCCTTCCTCCATCCTCCCTCCTCCACCCTCCACCCTCCTTCCTTCCTCCCTCCTCCACCCTCCATCCTCCATCCCCCATCCTCCATCCTAAATCCTCCCTCCTCCATCCCCATCTGCCATCCCCCATCCTCCATTTTCCCTCCTCCATCCTAAATCCTCCCTCCTCCATCCCCATCTGCCATCCCCCATCCTCCCTCCTCCATCCTCCCTCCTCCATCCTCCCTCCTCCATTTTCCCTCCTCCATCCTCCATCCTCCATCCTCCCTCCTCCATCACCCATCCTCCATCCCCATCCTCCCTCTTCCATCCTCCCTTCTCCATCCTCCATCCTCCCTCCTCCCGCCTCCCTCCTCCCTCCTCGGTCCTCCTCCTCCCTCCTCCATCTTTTTTTCTTTCTTTCTCCCCTCCTTCTCCCCGTCCCCCCTCCCCCTTATCCTCCTCCCTATCCCCCAGGTACGGAGGTGGATGTGTAACCCTAAGGGCAGGAGGGAGGATGAAGCAGTCCAGGGTAAGGGTGGTCTGCTGTACCCCTGTACCCCTAAATGCCCCCTAGTGGCAGAGGACCTATGGTACACCCACTTCCCTTCGCCCTGCGGCTGCTGCTACAATGCCACCCTGCCTGGGGGGCATTACCATCAGAGGGGGAATCTCACAACCACACCCTGCCTGTGTGGGCACAACCAGGGGCACTACCAGGCGCACAGCCAGTGGAACAGCCAGGGGCACAGCCAGGGGCACAGCCAGGGGCACAGCCAGGGGCACAGCCAGGAGCAGAGCCAGGGGCACAGCCAGGGGATAGGAAGAGAAGAGAAGAGCAAGACCTGTAAGGTAAGGTACAGACATATGTACTCTCTCTCTCTCTCTCTCTCTCTCTCTCTCTCTCTCTCTACTTTTATGTGTATATACAGTATATGTACAGTGCCTTCGGGAAGTATTCAAATCCCTTGACTTTTTCCACATTTTGGTATGTTACATCTTTTTTCTAAAATTGATTAAATTAAAGAAAATTCTCAGCAATCTACACACAATTCCCCATAATGACATCACAATACCCCATAATGACATCACAATACCCCATAATAACATCACAATACCCCAGTCTGATGGCCTTGAGATAGAAGCTGTTTTTCAGTATCTCGGTCCCAGCTTTGATGCACCTGTACTGACCTCACCTTCTGGATGGTAGCGGGGTGAACAGACAGTGGCTCGGGTGGTTGTTGTCCTTGATGATCTTTTTGGCCTTCCTGTGACATCGGGTGGTGTAGGTGTCCTGGAGGGCAGGTAGTTTGCCCCCGGTGATGCGTTGTGCAGACCTCACTACCCTCTGGAGATCCTTGCGGTTGTGGGCGGTGCAGTTGCAGTTGCCGTACCAGGCGGTGGTACAGCCCGACAGGATGCTCTCGATTGCGCATCTGTAAAAGTTTGTGAGTGTTTTTGGTGACAAGCCAAATTTCTTCAGCCTCCTGAGGTTGAAGAGGCGCTGCTGCGCCTTCTTCACCACGCTGTCTGTGTGGGTGGACCATTTCAGTTTGTCCGTGATGTGTACGCCGAGGAACTTAGAACTCTCCACCCTCTCCACTACTGTCTCGTCGATGTAGATGGGGGCTGCTCCCTCTGCTGTTTTCTGAAGTCCACGATCATCTCCTTTGTTTTGTTGACGTTGAGTGTGAGGTTATTTTCCTGACACCACACTACGAGGGCCCTCACCTCCTCCCTGTAGGCCGTCTCATCGTTGTTGGTAATCAAGCCTACCCCTGTTGTGTCGTCTGCAAACTTGATGATTGAGTTGGAGGCGTGCATGGACACGCAGTCATGGGTGAACAGGGAGTACAGTAGAGGGCTGAGAACGCACCCTTGTGGGACCCAGTGTTGAGAATCAGCGGGGTGGAGATGTTGTTACCTACCCTCACCACCTGGGGGCGGCCCATCAGGAAGTCCAGGACCCAGTTGCACAGGGCGGGGTCGAGACCCGGGGTCTAGAGCTTAATGACGAGTTTGGAGGGTACTATGGTGATAAATGCTGAGCTGTAATCGATTAACAGCATTCTTACATTGGTATTCCTCTTGTCCAGATGGGTTAGGGCAGTGTGCAGTGTGATGGCGATTGCATCGTCTGTGGACCTATTGTGGCGGTAAGCAAATTGGAGTGGGTCTAGGGTGTCAGGTAGGGTGGAGGTGATATGATCCTTGACTAGTCTCTCAAAGCACTTCATGATGACGGAAGTGAGTGCTACAGGGCGATAGTCATTTAGCTCAGTTACCTTCGCTTGCTTGGAAACAGTGGTGGCCCTCTTGAAGCATGTGGGGACAGCAGACTGGGATAAGGATTGATTGAATATGTCTGTAAACACACCAGCCAGCTCTGAGGACGTTGACGGCGATGCCGTCTGGGCCTGCAGTCTTGCGAGAGTTAACACGTTTAAATGTTTTACTCACGTTGGCTACATTGAAGGAGAGCCCGCAGGTTTTGGCAGTGGGCCGTGTTAGTGACACTGTAGTGTCCTCAAAGCGAGCAAAAAAGTTTAGTCTGTCTGGGAGCAAGGCATCGTGATCCGCGACGTGGCTGGTTTTTCTTTTGTAGTCCGTGATTTTCTGTAGCCACATACCTCTCGTGTCTGAGCCATTGAATTGCGACTCCACTTTCTCTCTGTACTGACGCTTAGCTTGTTTGATTGCCTTGCGGAGGGAATAGCTACACTGTTTGTATTTGGTCATGTTTCCGGTCACCTTGCCCTGATTAAAAGCAGTGGTTCGCGCGTTCAGTTTTGCGCGAATGTTGCCATCAATCCACGGTTTCTGGTTGGGGAATGTTTTAATAGTTGCTGTGGGTACAACATCACCGATGCACTTGTTAATAAACTCGCACACCGAATCAGCGTATTCGTCAATGTTGTTGTTCGCCACAATGCGGAACATATCCCAGTCCACGTGATCGAAGCAATCTGGAAGCGTGGAATCCGATTGGTTGGACCAGCGTTGAACAGACCTGAGGGCGGGTGCTTCCTGTTTTAGTTTCTGTCTATAGGCTGGAAGCAACAAAATGGAGTCGTGGTCAGCTTTTCCGAAGCTAGGGCGGGGGAGGGCCTTATATGCGTCGCGGAAGTTAGAATAACAGTGGTCTAGGGTTTTGCTACCCCTGGTAGCACAATCGATATGCTGATAGAATTTGGGGAGCCTTGTCATCCTTGAAATGTTTCTACAACTTGATTGGAGATCACCTGTGGTAAATTCAATTGATTGGATAGGATTTGGAAAGAAACACACCTATCTATATAAAGGTCCCACAGTTGACAGTGCATGTCAGAGCAAAAACCAAGCCATGAGGTGGAAGGAATTGTCCGTAGAGCTCCGAGACAGGATTGTGTCGAGGCACAGATCTGGGTAAGGGTAACAAAAAAATGTCTGTAGCATTGAAGGTCCCAAAGAACACAGTGGCCTCCATCATTCTTAAATGGAAGAAGTTTGGAACCACCAAGACTTTTCCTAGAGCTGGCCACCCGGCCAAACTGAGCAATCAGGGGAGAAGAGCCTTGGTCAGGGAGGTGACCAAGAACCTGATGGTAACTCGGTCAGAGTTCTAGAGTTCCTCTGTGGAGAAGGACAACCATCTCTGCAGCCCTCCACCAATCCAGCCTTTATGCTAGAGTGGCCAGAGTGGAGTGGCCACTCCTCAGTAAAAGGCACATGACAGCCCACTTGGAGTTTGCCAAAAGGCACCTAAAGACTCTCAGACCATGAGAAACAAGATTCTCTGATCTGATGAAAACAAGATTGAACTCTTTGGCCTGAATGCCAAGCATCATGTCTGGAGGAAACCTGGCACCATCCCTACGGTGAAGCATGGTGGTGGCAGCATCAGGCTTTGGGGATGTTTTTCAGCAGCAGGGACTGGGAGACTAGTCAGGATTGAGGGAAAGATAAAAGGAAAAAGGTACAGAGATCCTTGATGAAAACTTGCTCCAGAGCACTCAGGACCTCAGACTGGGGCGAAGGTTCACCTTCCAACAGGACAACGACCCTAAGCACACAGCGAAGACAACGCAGGAGTGGCTTCGGGACAAGTCTCTGAATGTCCTTGAGTGTCCCAGCCAGAGGCCAGACTTGAACCTGATCAAACATCTCTGGAGAGACCTGAAAATAGCTGTGCAGCGATGCTCCCCATCCAACCTGACAGAGCTTGAGAGGATCTGCAGAGAAGAATGGTAGAAACTCCCCAAATACAGGTGTGCCAAGCTTGTAGCATCATACCCAAGAAGACTCACTGCCAAAGGTGCTTCAACAAAGTACTGAGGAAAGGGTCTGAATATTTATGTAAATGTTATATTTCAGGACTTTATTTTTAATAATTAGAAAAAAAATCTAAAAACCTGTTTTTGCTTTGTCGTTATGAGGTATTGTGTGTAGATTGATAAGGTAAACAACAATTTAATCAGTTTTAGAATAAGGCTGTATCTGAACAAAATGTGGAAAAAGTCAAGGGGTCTGAATACTTTCCGAACGCACTGTATATATTATACA
>NC_042957.1:1706069-1773681 GCF_901001165.1 Salmo trutta | reverse complement strand
GTCTCTCTCTCTCCCTCTCTCTCTGTCTCTCTCTCTCTCTCTGTCTCTCTCTTCCAGAAGCATTCAGCTTTATTGGTATGGTCATTCTAACATTACTACAGCTACTACATCACCACGCAGTGTCACCATGGCAACCGCTCTCCATCTCTCTCTCTCTCTCTCTCGCCTGATGTTCACGACGAGGGCAGGAGTCCTAGAGAGAGACAGTACGATACAATACGTGGGCGGACACACTTAGTGGCTTGATGGAGAAAGAGTGAGAGACATTCTCAGCATTCTAAATTCCACCTGCTGTTCTGCCAGACCTCCTCTTCTCCCTCATCAAACAGGCAGGCAGGCACTCACACACACACACTCACACACACACACACACACACACACACACGTCTCTCCCTCATCAAATGTTGAACAACGCTGATCAAACCATATTGTTTTACGCCTTCGGTTGCCATGGTTTCTGATGACCCTCCCTTCCCTCTCCAAAGCTCGGCACCTGTTGTTTTTCCATTTTGTAATTTTCTATTTTATCGGACAGTAATTATGTTTCATTGTTTGTTTATTTTGAGTTCTATTTTATCGGACAGTAATTATGTCGCATTGTTTATCTTCAAGATGTTCCTGGTAGATCACCAAACATGTCTGCAGAACAGCCAATGGTAAAGGCGTTCCTGGCAGAACAGCCAATGGTAAAGGCGTTCCTGGTAGAACAGCCAATGATATAGGCCTTCCTGGTAGAACAGCCAATGATAAAGGCCTTCCTGGTAGAACAGCCAATGATAAAGGCCTTCCTGGTAGAACAGCCAATGATAAAGTTGTTCCTGGTAGAACAGCCAATGATAAAGGTGTTCCTGGTAGAACAGCCAATGATAAAGGCGTTCCTGGTAAAACAGCCAATGATACCAGCGTTCCTGGTAGAACAGCCAATGGTAAAGTTGTTCCTGGTAGAACAGCCAATGATAAAGGCGTTCCTGGTAGAACAGCCAATGATAAAGGCGTTCCTGGTAGAACAGCCAATGATAAAGGCGTTCCTGGTAGAACAGCCAATGATAAAGGCGTTCCTGGTAGAACAGCCAATGATAAAGGCGTTCCTGGTAGAACAGCCAATGATAAAGGCGTTCCTGGTAGAACAGCCAATGATAAAGGCGTTCCTGGTAGAACAGCCAATGATAAAGGCGTTCCTGGTAGAACAGCCAATGATAAAGGCGTTCCTGGTAGAACAGCCATTGGTAAATGTGTTCCTGGTAGAACAGCCAATGATAAAGGCGTTCCTGGTAGAACAGCCAATGATAAAGTAGTTCCTGGTAGAACAGCCAATGATAAAGTTGTTCCTGGTAGAACAGCCAATGATAAAGGCGTTCCTGGTAGAACAGCCAATGGTAAAGGTGTTCCTGGTAGAACAGCCAATGGTAAAGTTGTTCCTGGTAGAACAGCCAATGATAAAGGCGTTCCTGGTAGAACAGCCAATGATAAAGTTGTTCCTGGTAGAACAGCCAATGGTAAAGTTGTTCCTGGTAGAACAGCCAATGATAAAGGTGTTCCTGGTAGAACAGCCAATGGTAAAGTTGTTCCTGGTAGAACAGCCAATGATAAAGGTGTTCCTGGTAGAACAGCCAATGGTAAAGTTGTTCCTGGTAGAACAGCCAATGGTAAAGTTGTTCCTGGTAGAACAGCCAATGATAAAGGCGTTCCTGGTAGAACAGCCAATGATAAAGGCGTTCCTGGTAGAACAGCCAATGCTAAAGGCGTTCCTGGCAGAACAGCCAATGATAAAGGCGTTCCTGGTAGAACAGCCAATGATAAAGGCGTTCCTGGCAGAACAGCCAATGATAAAGGCGTTCCTGGTAGAACAGCCAATGATAAAGGCCTTCCTGGTAGAACAGCCAATGATAAAGTTGTTCCTGGTAGAACAGCCAATGATAAAGGTGTTCCTGGTAGAACAGCCAATGATAAAGGCGTTCCTGGTAAAACAGCCAATGATACCAGCGTTCCTGGTAGAACAGCCAATGGTAAAGTTGTTCCTGGTAGAACAGCCAATGATAAAGGCGTTCCTGGTAGAACAGCCAATGATAAAGGCGTTCCTGGTAGAACAGCCAATGATAAAGGCGTTCCTGGTAGAACAGCCAATGATAAAGGCGTTCCTGGTAGAACAGCCAATGATAAAGGCGTTCCTGGTAGAACAGCCAATGATAAAGGCGTTCCTGGTAGAACAGCCAATGATAAAGGCGTTCCTGGTAGAACAGCCAATGATAAAGGCGTTCCTGGTAGAACAGCCATTGGTAAATGTGTTCCTGGTAGAACAGCCAATGATAAAGGCGTTCCTGGTAGAACAGCCAATGATAAAGTAGTTCCTGGTAGAACAGCCAATGATAAAGTTGTTCCTGGTAGAACAGCCAATGATAAAGGCGTTCCTGGTAGAACAGCCAATGGTAAAGGTGTTCCTGGTAGAACAGCCAATGGTAAAGTTGTTCCTGGTAGAACAGCCAATGATAAAGGCGTTCCTGGTTAGAACAGCCAATGATAAAGTTGTTCCTGGTAGAACAGCCAATGGTAAAGTTGTTCCTGGTAGAACAGCCAATGATAAAGGTGTTCCTGGTAGAACAGCCAATGGTAAAGTTGTTCCTGGTAGAACAGCCAATGATAAAGGTGTTCCTGGTAGAACAGCCAATGGTAAAGTTGTTCCTGGTAGAACAGCCAATGGTAAAGTTGTTCCTGGTAGAACAGCCAATGATAAAGGCGTTCCTGGTAGAACAGCCAATGATAAAGGCGTTCCTGGTAGAACAGCCAATGCTAAAGGCGTTCCTGGCAGAACAGCCAATGATAAAGGCGTTCCTGGTAGAACAGCCAATGATAAAGGCGTTCCTGGCAGAACAGCCAATGATAAAGGCGTTCCTGGTAGAACAGCCAATGATAAAGGCCTTCCTGGTAGAACAGCCAATGATAAAGGCCTTCCTGGTAGGCAAAGTGTTCCCATTTTGAACCATTTTGTCTGAAGGGACAAACTCTGTTGGACAGAGGAGAGCTGTGGCTAAAAGCCCATTTGTGCTTTCTCTGGCAATGTGATGCGGAGGTTCGGGCTCCGAATGGAGATGGAGGGTTTGACACAAATGCGGAGGCCAAATCGAGCTCCGTACCGCATCCCCAATGCATCTCCCAAATGTTGTAAAAATGCAGAGGGCTCTGACTTCGGTGGAGGCCGCGTTGCTGTACGGCCACATGTAGAAGTCGGATATGACCATGCAGAGTCTTTAAATCAAGTGCCGGTGCTGGCCAATCAGATAGCTAGCTCACTGTGCCCTAAAACAGCTTCCTAGAAACCACAGCGAAGTTTGATAGTAGCCTACGTGACATGTGATAATGTTTAAAACTATAACCAGAGAGAGAGAAACTGTCAAAGAATACAACAAAGAGCTACTGTTTTTATTTTTATATTCTATCTTTTTATTTAAAAAAATGTTAAAAAAATAAAATACATTTTTGATCTTTTTTACTCTGCACTGTCAACACTGGTTTTTAATTCAACACTATTACAAAACATAAAAAAATAAACGCTTCTTCCTACTTCCTCTCCCACTGCTGCTGCAATGAACGAGTAGCGTCTCGATAGGCCTGCATTTTTTTTTATTGTTGTTAGCAGCTCGTCGGGTTTATTTTAATATCGAGGAATATTTCACTTTCTCTGGTCATATGAACAACAAGAATTTGAACATGAGGCAGAAATAATGCGTTGAGACTGGAGTTTGGCCAATCAGTAAGAGGAATGGTGTTCCCTTCCTGGTCAGTCTCACCGGCTTCCTGTGGCTTGGCCAATCAGTAAGAGGAATGGTGTTCCCTTCCTGGTCAGTCTCACCGGCTTCCTGTGGCTTGGCCAATCAGTAAGAGGAATGGTGTTCCCTTCCTGGTCAGTCTCACCGGCTTCCCTGTGGCTTGGCCAATCAGTAAGGGGAATGGTGTTCCCTTCCTGGTCAGTCTCACCGGCTTCCCTGTGGCTTGGCCAATCAGTAAGGGGAATGGTGTTCCCTTCCTGGTCAGTCTCACCGGCTTCCCTGTGGCTTGGCCAATCAGTAAGGGGAATGGTGTTCCCTTCCTGGTCAGTCTCACCGGCTTCCCTGTGGCTTGGCCAATCAGTAAGGGGAATGGTGTTCCCTTCCTGGTCAGTCTCACTGGCTTCTCTGTGGCTTGGCCAATCAGTAAGGGGAATGGTGTTCCCTTCCTGGTCAGTCTCACTGGCTTCCCTGTGGCTTGGCCAATCAGTAAGGGGAATGGTGTTCCCTTCCTGGTCAGTCTCACCGGCTTCCCTGTGGCTTGGCCAATCAGTAAGGGGAATGGTGTTCCCTTCCTGGTCAGTCTCACCGGCTTCTCTGTGGCTCAGTTGGTAGAGCATGGTGTTTGCAACGCCAGGGTTGTGGGTTCGATTCCCACGGGGGACCAGTACAAAAAATAAAAATAAAATGCATGAAATGAAATGTATGCTTTCACTACTGTAAGTCGCGCTGGATAAGAGCGTACTAAAATGTAAATGTAGGAAAAGAGAGAGATTTGGGAAGCCATCAGTTAGAGGATAGTGTTCCCTTCCTTGCCAGTCTCACCGGAGGAAAAGGAGAGAGAGAGATTGTACCCCTCCCACTGCTGAGACTGACCATCAAATGTAGGTACCATTACTCCGGTAAAATAATAATTTCAATTTATGCTCAGCTGTGTCTCGCAAGTGATACAAAAACAGATCTATTTTGTTATCAAAGCTTGAGTGTTGAAATATAATATTTTCTGAGTATAATGATATTGGCAGACCAGGCATATAGCCAATATGAGTTAATAATGTATTAGGTCTACTGCACAAAACCTCATTTCTACACAACTGTTTTTAATAATATTGCATAGGCTGAAATGTTTTGAAAGGAAATCAGAGCGGTAGGTTTTCGGCTTGCTTTTTGACTCCCGAAAGTGATCTTGACTCAAGTTTGGTGACCGCTTGAACTACAGGGCTTGAACGACGGGGCTTGAACGACGGGGCTTGAGCTCTACAGGGCTTGAACTACAGGGCTTGAATAGACACATACGCCCACACACACACACACACACACACACTGTTAGCAATTCCACAAACCCTCTCTCTATAGGTATATCCTGTGTAGAATGGTTTGTGGTCATACAAACATCCAAACAATTATTTTTGTTTTTTCCTTTTTTTGCCCCCCCAAAAGAACCATTGAACGTCTAATAGTGAAATCATATAGTCAAGCAGCAGCTTCTGATTCTGCTCTTTCTGGTAGGAAACCGAAGGGTACGACCTAACAACCATGTTACCCATAAATAGACAGGCTTCAAATGGAATGGTTTTAGCAATAAAATAAAATAAATCGAAGCTTCCGTTCAATTGCCACTCCCTGTTGCACACAACATGCTTCCATGCGCTCTGCTACGGAGGGATTTATTGTATGGGTGATTCAAGAAGAAATTGTCAACCCTGGTATGGTCCAAGATAAAAGTTTTAAAAAATAAAGTGAAAATAAAAAGTAGGTTTGAATGACACTGATGGGAAATGTCAGTCTACCACTCAGCCTCTGTGTTTAAACCTCTGTCTACCACTCAGCCTCTGTGTTAAAACCTCAGTCTACCACTCAGCCTCTGTGTTTAAACCCTCTATATTCAGTCTACCACTCAGCCTCTGTGTTTAAACCCTCTATATTCAGTCTACCACTCAGCCTCTGTGTTTAAACCTCTGTCTACCACTCAGCCTCTGTGTTTAAACCCTCTATATTCAGTCTACCACTCAGCCTCTGTGTTTAAACCCTCTATATTCAGTCTACCACTCAGCCTCTGTGTTGAAACCCTCTATATTCAGTCTACCACTCAGTCTCTGTGTTTAAACCTCTGTCTACCACTCAGCCTCTGTGTTTAAACCCTCTATATTCAGTCTACCACTCAGCCTCTGTGTTGAAACCCTCTATATTCAGTCTACCACTCAGCCTCTGTGTTTAAACCTCTAGATTCACTCTACCACTCAGCCTCTGTGTTTAAACCCTCTAGATTCAGTCTACCACTCAGCCTCTGTGTTAAAACCTCTAGATTCAGTCTACCACTCAGCCTCTGTGTTTAAACCTCTATATTCAGTCTACCACTCAGCCTCTGTGTTTAAACCCTCTAGATTCAGTCTACCACTCAGCCTCTGTGTTTAAACCTCTATATTCAGTCTACCACTCAGCCTCTGTGTTTAAACCTCTATATTCAGTCTACCACTCAGCCTCTGTGTTTAAACCCTCTAGATTCAGTCTACCACTCAGCCTCTGTGTTTAAACCTCTATATTCATTCTACCACTCAGCCTCTGTGTTTAAACCACTAGATTCAGTCTACCGCTCAGCCTTTGTGTTTAAACCTCTAGATTCAGTCTACCACTCAGCCTCTGTGTTTAAACCTCTCAGTCTACCACTCAGCCTCTGTGTTTAAACCTCTATATTCAGTCTACCGCTCAGCCTCTGTGTTTAAACCCTCTAGATTCAGTCTACCACTCAGCCTCTGTGTTTAAACCTCTAGATTCAGTCTACCACTCAGTCTCTGTGTTTAAACCCTCTAGATTCAGTCTACCACTCAGCCTCTGTGTTAAAACCTCTAGATTCAGTCTACCACTCAGCCTCTGTGTTTAAACCTCTATATTCAGTCTACCACTCAGCCTCTGTGTTTAAACCCTCTAGATTCAGTCTACCACTCAGCCTCTGTGTTTAAACCTCTATATTCAGTCTACCACTCAGCCTCTGTGTTTAAACCTCTATATTCAGTCTACCACTCAGCCTCTGTGTTTAAACCCTCTAGATTCAGTCTACCACTCAGCCTCTGTGTTTAAACCTCTATATTCATTCTACCACTCAGCCTCTGTGTTTAAACCTCTAGATTCAGTCTACCGCTCAGCCTTTGTGTTTAAACCTCTATATTCAGTCTACCACTCAGCCTCTGTGTTTAAACCTCTCAGTCTACCACTCAGCCTCTGTGTTTAAACCCTCTAGATTCAGTCTACCACTCAGCCTCTGTGTTTAAACCTCTAGATTCAGTCTACCGCTCAGCCTCTGTGTTTAAACCTCTAGATTCAGTCTACCACTCAGCCTCTGTGTTTAAACCCTCTAGATTCAGTCTACCACTCAGCCTCTGTGTTTAAACCTCTAGATTCAGTCTACCACTCAGCCTCTGTGTTTAAACCTCTCAGTCTACCACTCAGCCTCTGTGTTTAAACCTCTAGATTCAGTCTACCACTCAGCCTCTGTGTTTAAACCTCAGTCTACCACTCAGCCTCTGTGTTTAAACCTCTATATTCAGTCTACCACTCAGCCTCTGTGTTTAAACCCTCTAGATTCTGTCTACAACTCAGCCTCTGTGTTAAAACCTCTGTCTACCACTCAGCCTCTGTGTTAAAACCTCTGTCTACCACTCAGCCTCTGTGTTAAAACCTCTCAGTCTACCACTCAGCCTCTGTGTTTAAACCTCTAGATTCAGTCTACCACTCAGCCTCTGTGTTTAAACCTCTAGATTCTGTCTACCACTCAGCCTCTGTGTTGAAACCTCTGTCTACCACTCAGCCTCTGTGTTGAAACCTCTGTCTACCACTCAGCCTCTGTGTTAAACCTCTAGATTCAGTCTACCACTCAGCCTCTGTGTTTAAACCCTCTAGATTCAGTCTACCCCTCAGCCTCTGTGTTAAAACCTCTCAGTCTACCACTCAGCCTCTGTGTTTAAACCTCTAGATTCAGTCTACCACTCAGCCTCTGTGTTTAAACCTCTAGATTCAGTCTACCACTCAGCCTCTGTGTTAAAACCTCTGTCTACCACTCAGCCTCTGTGTTAAAACCTCAGTCTACCACTCAGCCTCTGTGTTTAAACCTCTAGATTCAGTCTACCACTCAGCCTCTGTGTTTAAACCCTCTAGATTCATTCTACCACTCAGCCTCTGTGTTGAAACCCTCTATATTCAGTTTACCACTCAGCCTCTGTGTTAAACCCTCTAGATTCAGTCTACCACTCAGCCTCTGTGTTTAAACCTCTAGATTCAGTCTACCACTCAGCCTCTGTGTTGAAACCTGTCTACCACTCAGCCTCTGTGTTTAAACCCTCTAGATTCAGTCTACCACTCAGCCTCTGTGTTGAAACCCTTTATATTCAGTCTACCACTCAGGCTCTGTGTTTAAACCTCTATATTCAGTCTACCACTCAGGCTCTGTGTTAAACCCTCTAGATTCAGTCTACCACTCAGCCTCTGTGTTTAAACCTCTAGATTCAGTCTACCACTCAGCCTCTGTGTTGAAACCTCTAGATTCAGTCTACCACTCAGTCTCTGTTTTAAAACCTCTCAGTCTACCACTCAGCCTCTGTGTTTAAACCTCTAGATTCAGTCTACCACTCAGCCTCTGTGTTTAAACCTCAGTCTACCGCTCAGCCTCTGTGTTTAAACCTCTAGATTCAGTCTACCACTCAGCCTCTGTGTTTAAACCTCTAGATTCAGTCTACCACTCAGCCTCTGTGTTAAAACCTCTCAATCTACCGCTCAGCCTCTGTGTTTAAACCTCTAGATTCAGTCTACCACTCAGCCTCTGTGTTTAAACCTCTAGATTCAGTCTACCACTCAGCCTCTGTGTTTAAACCCTCTAGATTCAGTCTACCACTCAGCCTCTGTGTTTAAACCTCTAGATTCAGTCTACCACTCAGCCTCTGTGTTTAAACCTCTCAGTCTACCACTCAGCCTCTGTGTTTAAACCTCTAGATTCAGTCTACCACTCAGCCTCTGTGTTTAAACCTCAGTCTACCACTCAGCCTCTGTGTTTAAACCTCTATATTCAGTCTACCACTCAGCCTCTGTGTTTAAACCCTCTAGATTCAGTCTACCACTCAGCCTCTGTGTTAAAACCTCTGTCTACCACTCAGCCTCTGTGTTAAAATCTCTGTCTACCACTCAGCCTCTGTGTTAAACATCTAGATTCAGTCTACCACTCAGCCTCTGTGTTTAAACCCTCTAGATTCAGTCTACCACTCAGCCTCTGTGTTGAAACCTCTGTCTACCACTCAGCCTCTGTGTTGAAACCTCTGTCTACCACTCAGCCTCTGTGTTTAAACCTCTATATTTAGTCTACCACTCAGCCTCTGTGTTTAAACCCTCTAGATTCAGTCTACCACTCAGCCTCTGTGTTAAAACCTCTGTCTACCACTCAGCCTCTGTGTTAAAACCTCTGTCTACCACTCAGCCTCTGTGTTAAAACCTCTCAGTCTACCACTCAGCCTCTGTGTTTAAACCTCTAGATTCAGTCTACCACTCAGCCTCTGTGTTTAAACCTCTAGATTCTGTCTACCACTCAGCCTCTGTGTTGAAACCTCTGTCTACCACTCAGCCTCTGTGTTGAAACCTCTGTCTACCACTCAGCCTCTGTGTTAAACCTCTAGATTCAGTCTACCACTCAGCCTCTGTGTTTAAACCCTCTAGATTCAGTCTACCACTCAGCCTCTGTGTTAAAACCTCTCAGTCTACCACTCAGCCTCTGTGTTTAAACCTCTAGATTCAGTCTACCACTCAGCCTCTGTGTTTAAACCTCTAGATTCAGTCTACCACTCAGCCTCTGTGTTAAAACCTCAGTCTACCACTCAGCCTCTGTGTTTAAACCTCTAGATTCAGTCTACCACTCAGCCTCTGTGTTTAAACCCTCTAGATTCATTCTACCACTCAGCCTCTGTGTTGAAACCCTCTATATTCAGTCTACCACTCAGCCTCTGTGTTAAACCCTCTAGATTCAGTCTACCACTCAGCCTCTGTGTTTAAACCTCTAGATTCAGTCTACCACTCAGCCTCTGTGTTAAAACCTCTGTCTACCACTCAGCCTCTGTGTTAAAACCTCAGTCTACCACTCAGCCTCTGTGTTTAAACCTCTAGATTCAGTCTACCACTCAGCCTCTGTGTTTAAACCCTCTAGATTCATTCTACCACTCAGCCTCTGTGTTGAAACCCTCTATATTCAGTCTACCACTCAGCCTCTATGTTAAACCCTCTAGATTCAGTCTACCACTCAGCCTCTGTGTTTAAACCTCTAGATTCAGTCTACCACTCAGTCTCTGTGTTGAAACCTGTCTACCACTCAGCCTCTGTGTTTAAACCCTCTATATTCAGTCTACCACTCAGCCTCTATGTTAAACCCTCTAGATTCAGTCTACCACTCAGCCTCTGTGTTTAAACCTCTAGATTCAGTCTACCACTCAGTCTCTGTGTTGAAACCTGTCTACCACTCAGCCTCTGTGTTTAAACCTCTAGATTCAGTCTACCACTCAGCCTCTGTGTTTAAACCTCTAGATTCAGTCTACCACTCAGCCTCTGTGTTAAAACCTCAGTCTACCACTCAGCCTCTGTGTTTAAACCTCTAGATTCAGTCTACCACTCAGCCTCTGTGTTTAAACCCTCTAGATTCATTCTACCACTCAGCCTCTGTGTTGAAACCCTCTATATTCAGTCTACCACTCAGCCTCTGTGTTAAACCCTCTAGATTCAGTCTACCACTCAGCCTCTGTGTTTAAACCTCTAGATTCAGTCTACCACTCAGCCTCTGTGTTAAAACCTCTGTCTACCACTCAGCCTCTGTGTTAAAACCTCAGTCTACCACTCAGCCTCTGTGTTTAAACCTCTAGATTCAGTCTACCACTCAGCCTCTGTGTTTAAACCCTCTAGATTCATTCTACCACTCAGCCTCTGTGTTGAAACCCTCTATATTCAGTCTACCACTCAGCCTCTATGTTAAACCCTCTAGATTCAGTCTACCACTCAGCCTCTGTGTTTAAACCTCTAGATTCAGTCTACCACTCAGTCTCTGTGTTGAAACCTGTCTACCACTCAGCCTCTGTGTTTAAACCCTCTAGATTCAGTCTACCACTCAGCCTCTGTGTTGAAACCCTATATATTCAGTCTACCACTCAGGCTCTGTGTTTAAACCTCTATATTCAGTCTACCACTCAGCCTCTGTGTTAAACCCTCTAGATTCAGTCTACCACTCAGCCTCTGTGTTTAAACCTCTAGATTCAGTCTACCACTCAGCCTCTGTGTTGAAACCTCTAGATTCAGTCTACCACTCAGTCTCTGTGTTAAAACCTCTCAGTCTACCACTCAGCCTCTGTGTTTAAACCTCTAGATTCAGTCTACCACTCAGCCTCTGTGTTTAAACCTCAGTCTACCGCTCAGCCTCTGTGTTTAAACCTCTAGATTCAGTCTACCACTCAGCCTCTGTGTTTAAACCTCTAGATTCAGTCTACCACTCAGCCTCTGTGTTAAAACCTCTCAGTCTACCGCTCAGCCTCTGTGTTTAAACCTCTAGATTCAGTCTACTTCTCAGCCTCTGTGTTTAAACCCTCTAGATTCAGTCTACCACTCAGCCTCTGTGTTTAAACCTCTAGATTCAGTCTACCACTCAGCCTCTGTGTTTAAACCTCTATATTCAGTCTACCGCTCAGCCTCTGTGTTTAAACCTCTATATTCAGTCTACCACTCAGTCTCTGTGTTTAAACCTCTAGATTCAGTCTACCACTCAGCCTCTGTGTTTAAACCTCTATATTCAGTCTACCACTCAGCCTCTGTGTTTAAACCCTCTAGATTCAGTCTACCACTCAGCCTCTGTGTTAAAACCTCTGTCTACCACTCAGCCTCTGTGTTAAAACCTCTGTCTACCACTCAGCCTCTGTGTTAAAACCTCTCAGTCTACCACTCAGCCTCTGTGTTTAAACCTCTAGATTCAGTCTACCACTCAGCCTCTGTGTTTAAACCTCTAGATTCTGTCTACCACTCAGCCTCTGTGTTGAAACCTCTGTCTACCACTCAGCCTCTGTGTTAAACCTCTAGATTCAGTCTACCACTCAGCCTCTGTGTTTAAACCCTCTAGATTCAGTCTACCACTCAGCCTCTGTGTTAAAACCTCTCAGTCTACCACTCAGCCTCTGTGTTTAAACCTCTAGATTCAGTCTACCACTCAGCCTCTGTGTTTAAACCTCTAGATTCAGTCTACCACTCAGCCTCTGTGTTAAAACCTCTGTCTACCACTCAGCCTCTGTGTTAAAACCTCTGTCTACCACTCAGCCTCTGTGTTAAAACCTCAGTCTACCACTCAGCCTCTGTGTTTAAACCTCTAGATTCAGTCTACCACTCAGCCTCTGTGTTTAAACCCTCTAGATTCATTCTACCACTCAGCCTCTGTGTTGAAACCCTCTATATTCAGTCTACCACTCAGCCTCTGTGTTAAACCCTCTAGATTCAGTCTACCACTCAGCCTCTGTGTTTAAACCTCTAGATTCAGTCTACCACTCAGCCTCTGTGTTTAAACCCTCTAGATTCAGTCTACCACTCAGCCTCTGTGTTGAAACCCTCTATATTCAGTCTACCACTCAGGCTCTGTGTTGAAACCTCTAGATTCAGTCTACCACTCAGCCTCTGTGTTGAAACCTCTAGATTCAGTCTACCACTCAGCCTCTGTGTTTAAACCTCAGTCTACCGCTCAGCCTCTGTGTTTAAACCTCTAGATTCAGTCTACCACTCAGCCTCTGTGTTTAAACCTCTAGATTCAGTCTACCACTCAGCCTCTGTGTTAAAACCTCTCAGTCTACCGCTCAGCCTCTGTGTTTAAACCTCTAGATTCAGTCTACCGCTCAGCCTCTGTGTTTAAACCTCTAGATTCAGTCTACCGCTCAGCCTCTGTATTTAAAACTCTAGATTCAGTCTACCACTCAGCCTCTGTGTTTAAACCTCTAGATTCAGTCTACCACTCAGCCTCTGTGTTTAAACCTCTAGATTCAGTCTACCACTCAGCCTCTGTGTTTAAACCTCTAGATTCAGGCTACCACTCAGCCTCTGTGTTAAACCTCTAGATTCAGTCTACCACTCAGCCTCTGTGTTTAAACCCTCTAGATTCAGTCTACCACTCAGCCTCTGTGTTAAAACCTCTCAGTCTACCACTCAGCCTCTGTGTTTAAACCTCTAGATTCAGTCTACCACTCAGCCTCTGTGTTTAAACCTCTAGATTCAGTCTACCACTCAGCCTCTGTGTTAAAACCTCTGTCTACCACTCAGCCTCTGTGTTAAAACCTCTGTCTACCACTCAGCCTCTGTGTTAAAACCTCAGTCTACCACTCAGCCTCTGTGTTTAAACCTCTAGATTCAGTCTACCACTCAGCCTCTGTGTTTAAACCCTCTAGATTCATTCTACCACTCAGTCTCTGTGTTGAAACCCTCTATATTCAGTCTACCACTCAGCCTCTGTGTTAAACCCTCTAGATTCAGTCTACCACTCAGCCTCTGTGTTTAAACCTCTAGATTCAGTCTACCACTCAGCCTCTGTGTTGAAACCTGTCTACCACTCAGCCTCTGTGTTTAAACCCTCTAGATTCAGTCTACCACTCAGCCTCTGTGTTGAAACCTCTAGATTCAGTCTACCACTCAGTCTCTGTGTTAAAACCTCTCAGTCTACCACTCAGCCTCTGTGTTTAAACCTCTAGATTCAGTCTACCACTCAGCCTCTGTGTTTAAACCTCAGTCTACCGCTCAGCCTCTGTGTTTAAACCTCTAGATTCAGTCTACCACTCAGCCTCTGTGTTTAAACCTCTAGATTCAGTCTACCACTCAGCCTCTGTGTTAAAACCTCTCAGTCTACCGCTCAGCCTCTGTGTTTAAACCTCTAGATTCAGTCTACCGCTCAGCCTCTGTGTTTAAACCTCTAGATTCAGTCTACCGCTCAGCCTCTGTATTTAAAACTCTAGATTCAGTCTACCACTCAGCCTCTGTGTTTAAACCTCTAGATTCAGTCTACCACTCAGCCTCTGTGTTTAAACCTCTAGATTCAGTCTACCACTCAGCCTCTGTGTTTAAACCTCTAGATTCAGGCTACCACTCAGCCTCTGTGTTTAAACCTCTATATTCAGTCTACCACTCAGCCTCTGTGTTTAAACCTCTAGATTCAGGCTACCACTCAGCCTCTGTGTTTAAACCTCTAGATTCAGGCTACCACTCAGGCTTGCATTTTATCACTGGTGATAACTTCCGTACACATCATCTTATATACAGAGCCTTTGGAAAGTGTTCAGACCCTTTACTTTTGGCAGCGATTACAGCCTCCAGTCTTCTTGGGTATGACGCTACACGCTTGGCACACCTGTATTTGGGGAGTTTCTCCCATTCTTCTCTGCAGATCCTCTCAAGCTCTGTCAGGTTGGATGGGGAGCGTCGCTGCACAGCTATTTTCAGGTCTCTCCGAAGATGTTTGATCGGGTTCAAGTCCGGGCTCTGGCTGGGCCACTCAAGGACATTCAGAGACTTGTCCTGAAGCCACTCCTGCATTGTCTTGGCTGTGTGCTTAGGGTCGTTGTCCTGTTGGAAGGTGAACCTTCACCCCAGTCTGAGGTCCTGAACGCTCTGGAGGAGGTTTTCGTCAAGGATCTCTCTGTATTTTGCTCCATTCATCTTTCCCTCAATCCTGACTAGTCTCCCAGTCTCTGCTGCTGAAAAACATCCCCACAATATGATGCTGCCACCACCATGCTTCACCGTAGGGATGGTGCCAGGTGTCCTCCAGACATAACGCTTGGCATTCAGGCCAAAGAGTTCAATCTTGGGTTCGTCAGACAAGAGAATCTTTTTTTCTCATGGTCAGAGTCCTTTAAGTACCTTTTGACAAACTCCAAGCAGGCTGCCGTGTCCCTTTAATGAGGAGTGGCTTCCGTCTGGCCACTCTACCATAAAGGCCTGATTGGTGGAGTGCTGCAGAGATGGTTGTCCTTCTGGAAGGTTCTCGCGTCTCCACAGAGGAGCTCTGAAGCTCTGTCTTCCCTGTGGCTCAGTTGGTCGAGCATGGTGTTTGCAACGCCAGCATGGTGTGTGCAACGCCAGGGTTGTGGGTTCGATTCCCACGGGGGACCAGTACGAAAAGGAAAAAAAATGTATGAAATGTATGCATTCACTACTGTAAGTCGCTCTTGATAAGAGCGTCTGCTAAATGACTAAAATGTAATGTAAATGTAAAATGTCTTACTGACCATCGTGTTCTTGGTCACCTCCCTGACCAAGGCTCTTCTCCCCCGATTGCTCAGTTTTGCCGTACGGCCAGCTCTAGGAAGAGTTTTGGTGGTTCAAATTTTCTTCCATTTAAGAATGATGGAGGCCACTGTGTTCTTGGGGACCTTCAATGCTGCAGAAATGTGTTGGTACCCTTCCCCAGATCTGTGCCTCAACACAATCCTGTCTCGGAGTTCTACGGACAATTCCTTCCACCTCATGGCTTGGTTTTTGCTCTGACATGCACTGTCAACTGTGGGACCTTATATAGACAGGTGTGTGCCTTTCCAAATCATGTCCAATCAATTGAATATTACCACAGGTGGACTCCAATCAAGTTGTAGAAACATCTCACGGATAATCAATGGAAACAGGATGCACCTGAGATCAATTTACAGTCTCATAGCAAAGGGTCTGAATTCTTATGTAAATAAGGTATTTCTGTTTTTTATTTTTAATACATTTGCAAAAAAATATATATAAACCTGTTTTTCGCTTTGGCATTATGGGGTATTGTGATGTCATTATGGGGTATTGTGATGTCATTATAGGGTATTGTGATGTCATTATGGGGTGTTGTGATGTCATTATGGGTTATTGTGATGTCATTATGGGGTATTGTGATGTCATTATAGGGTATTGTGATGTCATTATGGGGTGTTGTGATGTCATTATGGGGTATTGTGATGTCATTATGGGGTATTGTGATGTCATTATGGGGTATTGTGATGTCATTATGGGGTATTGTGATGTCATTATGGGGTATTGTGTGTAGATGTTGAGGGAAAATGTTTTATTTAATCCGTTTTAGAATAAGGCTGTAACGTAACAACATGTGGAATAAGTCAAGGGGTCTAAATACTTCTGTTGGTTGGGAGTCTCTGGATGCCAGAAGGGCCCAACATTGGCTATTATTCGTACACAAAGCAGAAACTCCCATACTACATCACTTCTAAATTAGAAATCTAGTAACTATAAGACTTTAAACTGGATGTTCCACGGGTCTCCTCTGAGTTAAGACTGGTTGGTTCTAGAGGTTCCACCAGGTCTCCTCTGAGTTAAGACTGGTTGGTTCTAGAGGTTCCACCAGGTCTCCTCTGAGTTAAGACTGGTTGGTTCTGGAGGTTCCACCAGGTCTCCTCTGAGTTAAGACTGGTTGGTTCTAGAGGTTCCACCAGGTCTCCTCTGAGTTAAGACTGGTTGGTTCTAGAGGTTCCACCAGGTCTCCTCTGAGTTAAGACTGATTGTTTCTGGAGGTTCCACCAGGTCTCCTCTGAGTTAAGACTGGTTGGTTCTGGAGGTTCCACCAGGTCTCCTCTGAGTTAAGACTGGTTGGTTCTAGAGGTTCCACCAGGTCTCCTCTGAGTTAAGACTGGTTGGTTCTAGAGGTTCCACGGGACTCCTCTGAGTTAAGACTGGTTGGTTCTGGAGGTTCCACCAGGTCTCCTCTGAGTTAAGACTGGTTGGTTCTAGAGGTTCCACCAGGTCTCCTCTGAGTTAAGACTGGTTGGTTCTAGAGGTTCCACGGGACTCCTCTGAGTTAAGACTGGTTGGTTCTGGAGGTTCCACCAGGTCTCCTCTGAGTTAAGACTGGTTGGTTCTAGAGGTTCCACCAGGTCTCCTCTGAGTTAAGACTGGTTGGTTCTAGAGGTTCCACCAGGTCTCCTCTGAGTTAAGACTGGTTGGTTCTAGAGGTTCCACCAGATCTCCTCTGAGTTAAGACTGGTTGGTTCTAGAGGTTTCACCAGGTCTCCTCTGAGCTAAGACTGGTTGGTTCTAGAGGTTTCACCAGGTCTCCTCTGAGCTAAGACTGGTTGGTTCTAGAGGTTCCACCAGGTTTCCTCTGAGTTAAGACTGGTTGGTTCTAGAGGTTCCACCAGGTTTCCTCTGAGTTAAGACTGGTTGGTTCTAGAGGTTCCACGGGTTTCCTCTGAGTTAAGACTGGTTGGTTCTAGAGGTTCCACCAGGTCTCCTCTGAGTTAAGACTGGTTGGTTCTAGAGGTTCCACCACGTCTCCTCTGAGTTAAGACTGGTTGGTTCTAGAGGTTCCACAGGTCACTGAGTTAAGACTGGTTGGTTCTAGAGGTTCCACCAGGTCTCCTCTGAGTTAAGACTGGTTGGTTCTAGAGGTTCCACAGGTCACTGAGTTAAGACTGGTTGGTTCTAGAGGTTCCACGGGTCACTAAGTTAAGACTGGTTGGTTCTAGAGGTTCCACCAGGTCACTGAGTTAAGACTGGTTGGTTCTAGAGGTTCCACCAGGTTTCCTCTGAGTTAAGACTGGTTGGTTCTAGAGGTTCCACCAGGTCTCCGCTGAGCTAAGACTGGTTGGTTCTAGAGGTTCCACTGGTCTCCTCTGAGATGAGGAAGACCGCTTTCAGTTCCTATTCCTCTCAGTCCTGGGATGTCACTCTACAGCTAGATTCTTTGGTCCCAAAAGGTCAATTAGGGGGCTCTGATAAAAAAAAAAAAAAGTGACCAATTAGAACTGCACCTGTTTTAATTGATTGTTTATATTTGTGTTTACTGCCCTTTTGAATGTAACGTAATTTATTTTAAATGTAACACCATTTGTTGGTGAACATGCTTAAATGTGTTTCTCACATTGCTTGAACTGTTGTTCTTAGGGCACTGTTTGCAATGAGACCCTGGTCTCAGTGGGTTAACCTGTTTAAAAAATACATTTAAATGAGACCCTGGTCTCAGTGGGTTAACCTGTTTAAAAAATACATTTAAATGAGACCCTGGTCTCAGTGGGTTAACCTGTTTAAAAAATACATTTAAATGAGACCCTGGTCTCAGTGAGTTAACCTGTTTAAAAAATACATTTAAAAAAAGGCTCATAAAAAAGGTAACTTTATTTTTTTTTTTCAACCAAAATATATTCTCCTAATTACCATCTTTATTGACATCGTTTCTATCTTCATCAGATCTAAATGTTGTCGATTAAAGTGGAAGTTGAGAGACTATTCCGTGTGCAGTCCTTTTTCTGTTTTATTAAAGTAAATAAATAAACAGACTCCAAAATCGTTCAGTTATATGTGTTCCCCCACAATATCAGAAATGTCTTGTTAATGACCAAACATGCCTTTGAGTAGTGTTGATTAGAGTGCCTTTGAGTAGTGTTGATTAGAGTGTGTTTGAGTAGTGTTGATTAGAGTGTGTTTGAGTAGTGTTGATTAGAGTGTGTTTGAGTAGTGTTGATTAGAGTGCGTTTGAGTAGTGTTGATTAGAGTGTGTTTGAGTAGTGTTGATTAGAGTGTGTTTGAGTAGTGTTGATTAGAGTGTGTTTGAGTAGTGTTGATTAGAGTGCGTTTGAGTAGTGTTGATTAGAGTGTGTTTGAGTAGTGTTGATTAGAGTGCGTTTGAGTAGTGTTGATTAGAGTGTGTTTGAGTAGTGTTGATTAGAGTGCGTTTGAGTAGTGTTGATTAGAGTGTGTTTGAGTAGTGTTGATTAGAGTGTGTTTGAGTAGTGTTGATTAGAGTGTGTTTGAGTAGTGTTGATTAGACTGCGTTTGAGTAGTGTTGATTAGAGTGCGTTTGAGTAGTGTTGATTAGAGTGTGTTTGAGTAGTGTTGATTAGAGTGCGTTTGAGTAGTGTTGATTAGAGTGTGTTTGAGTAGTGTTGATTAGAGTGCGTTTGAGTAGTGTTGATTAGAGTGTGTTTGAGTAGTGTTGATTAGAGTGTGTTTGAGTAGTGTTGATTAGAGTGCGTTTGAGTAGTGTTGATTAGAGTGCCTTTGAGTAGTGTTGATTAGAGTGCGTTTGAGTAGTGTTGATTAGAGTGTGTTTGAGTAGTGTTGATTAGAGTGTGTTTGAGTAGTGTTGATTAGAGTGTGTTTGAGTAGTGTTGATTAGAGTGTGTTTGAGTAGTGTTGATTAGAGTGTGTTTGAGTAGTGTTGATTAGACTGCGTTTGAGTAGTGTTGATTAGAGTGCGTTTGAGTAGTGTTGATTAGAGTGTGTTTGAGTAGTGTTGATTAGAGTGCGTTTGAGTAGTGTTGATTAGAGTGCGTTTGAGTAGTGTTGATTAGAGTGCGTTTGAGTAGTGTTGATTAGAGTGTGTTTGAGTAGTGTTGATTAGAGTGCGTTTGAGTAGTGTTGATTAGAGTGTGTTTGAGTAGTGTTGATTAGAGTGTGTTTGAGTAGTGTTGATTAGAGTGCGTTTGAGTAGTGTTGATTAGAGTGTGTTTGAGTAGTGTTGATTAGAGTGTGTTTGAGTAGTGTTGATTAGAGTGCGTTTGAGTAGTGTTGATTAGAGTGTGTTTGAGTAGTGTTGATTAGAGTGCGTTTGAGTAGTGTTGATTAGAGTGCCTTTGAGTAGTGTTGATTAGAGTGCGTTTGAGTAGTGTTGATTAGAGTGTGTTTGAGTAGTGTTGATTAGAGTGTGTTTGAGTAGTGTTGATTAGAGTGTGTTTGAGTAGTGTTGATTAGAGTGTGTTTGAGTAGTGTTGATTAGAGTGCCTTTGAGTAGCGTTGATCAGAGTGTGTTTGTCTGTGGTTTTGCAATCCTCGAGGTGACCAGAAGTCCATACTAGGATATTAAAACAAGGACAATTAGATGGAAACATGTCACTGGTTCCCAAAGAGAGAAATGCTGTTTTGGGTTTAGGGTTTAGGGTTGGGTTTAGAGTTGGGTTTAGGGTTGGGTTTAGGGTTGGGTTTAGGGTTGGGTTTAGGGTTAGGGTTGGTTTGGGGTTGGATTTAGGGTTGGGGTTAGGTTTAGGGTTGGGTTTAGGGTTGGGGTTAGGTTTAGGGTTGGGGTTAGGGTTGGGGTTAGGTTTAGGGTTGGGTTTAGGGTTGGGTTTAGGGTTAGGGATGGGTTTAGTGTTGGGTTTAGGGTTGGGGTTGGGTTTAGGGTTGGGTTTAGGGTTGGGTTTAGGTTTAGGGTTGGGTTTAGGGTTGGGTTTAGGGTTGGGGTTGGGTTTAGGGTTAGGGATGGGTTTAGTGTTGGGTTTAGGGTTGGGTTTAGGGTTGGGGTTGGGTTTAGGGTAGGGTTTAGGTTTAGGATTAGGGTTGGGGTTAGGGTTGGGGTTAGGGTTAGGTTTAGGGTTGGGTTTAGGGTTAGGATTGGGTTTAGGGTTGGGGTTGGGTTTAGGGTTTAGGGTTGGATTTAGGGTTAGGGTTGGGTTTAGGGTTTAGGGTTTAGGGTTGGATTTAGGGTTAGGGTTGGGTTTGGGGTTGGGTTTAGGTTTAGGGTTGGGTTTAGGGTTAGGGTTGGGGTTGGGTTTGGGGTTGGGTTTAGGGTTAGGTTTAGGGTTGGGTTTGGGGTTAGGTTTAGGGGTTAAGTTTAGGGTTAGGTTTAGGGTTGGGTTTAGGGCTGGGTTTAGGGTTGGGGTTGGGGTTAGGTTGTGTGTGGAGATTTCTGCTCTCTCTCCCCCTGTGAATCTTTCTCCCTCCCCACCCTCTCAATTCCATTTCAATTTAAGGGCTTTATTGGCATGGGTTAGGGTAGGGTTGGGGTTGGGGTTGGCATGGGAAACATATACTTATGTTGCCAAAGCAAGTGAAATAGATAATAAACAATAAAAATGAACAGTGAACATTACACTCACAAAAGTTCCAAAATAATAAAGACATTTTAAATGTCATTATCTATATATACAGTGTTGTAACGATGTGCAAATAGTTAAAGTACAAAAGGGAAAATAAATAAACATAAATATGGGTTGTATTTACAAAGGTGTTTGTTCTTCACTGGTTGACCTTTTCTAGTGGCAACAGGTCACACATCTTGCTGCTGTGATGTCACACTGTGGTGTTTCACCCAGTAGATATGGGAGTTTATCAAGATTGGATTGGTTTTCTAATTCTTTGTGTATCTGTGTAATCTGAGGGAAATATGTCTCTCTAATATGGTCGTACGTTTGGCAGGAGGTTAGGAAGTGCAGCTCAGTTTCCACCTCATTTTCTCTCCCTCTTCGCTGGTACAGGCAGTAATGACATATCATAATGTTGTCATCGTCATGGAGACATCATCATGGAGACGTTGTCAGGGAGAAATTCCTTCCTGCTTCATATACTGAGCGTACCACACCACACCACAACACACCACACCACACCACCACACACCACAACACACCACACCACCACACACCACACCACACCACACCACACCACCACACAAAACACAACACACCACACCACACCACAGCACACCACAGCACACCACACCACAGCACACCACAGCACACCACAACACACCACAACACACCACAGCACACGACAGCACACCACAGCACAGCACACCACAGCACACCACAACACACCACACCACAGCGCACGACAACACAACACACCACACCACAGCACACGACAGCACACCACAGCACACCACAACACAACACACCACACCACACCACAGCACATGACAGCATACCACAGCACACCACAACACACCACACCACAGCACACGACAGCACAACACACCACACCACACCACAGCACATGACAGCATACCACAGCACACCACAACACACCACACCACAGCACATGACAGCATACCACAGCACACCCCAACACACCACAACACACCACAACACACCACACCACACGACAGCACACCCCAACACACCACACCACAACACACCACACCCCACACCACACCACAATACACCACAACACACCACACCACACCCCAACACACCACAACACACCACACCACACCACAGCACACCACAGCACACCCCAACACACCACAACACACCACAGCACAACCTATTTTAGGTGTTAAGGAAAGGGTTCGGGTTAAGGTTAAGGTTAGGGGAAGATAGGATTTTGAATGGAAATCAATTTTATGTCCCCAGGATAGTCATACCAAACGTGCGTGTTGATTAGTTATTTGTCAATGTCAAACACACCATTCTACACCATGATTCTACATGTTGAACACACCATTATACACCATGATTCTACATGTTGAACACACCATTATACACCATGATTCTACATGTTGAACACACCATTTTACACCATGATTCTGCATGTTGAACACACCATGATTCTACATGTCGAACACACCATTATACACCATGATTATACATGTTGAACACACCATTATACACCATGATTCTACATGTTGAACACTCCATTCTACACCATGATTCTACATGTCGAACACACCATTATACACGATGATTCTGCATGTTGAACACTCCATTCTACACCATGATTCTACATGTCGAACACTCCATTCTACACCATGATTCTACATGTCGAACACACCATTCTATACCATGATTCTACATGTTGAACACACCATTATACACCATGATTCTACATGTCGAACACACCATTATACACCATGATTCTACATGTTGAACACACCATTATACACCATGATTCTACATGTTGAACACACCATTCTACACCATGATTCTACATGTTGAACACACCATTATACACCATGATTCTGCATGTTGAACACACAATGATTCTACATGTCGAACACACCATTATACACCATGATTCTACATGTTGAACACACCATTATACACCATGATTCTACATGTTGAACACACCATGATTCTACATGTTGAACACACCATTATACACCATGATTCTACATGTTGAACACACCATTATACACCATGATTCTGCATGTTGAACACACCATTCTACACCATGATTCTACATGTTGAACACACCATTATACACCATGATTCTACATGTTGAACACACCATTATACACCATGATTCTACATGTCGAACACTCCATTCTACACCATGATTCTACATGTCGAACACACCATTATACACCATGATTCTACATGTCGAACACTCCATTCTACACCATGATTCTACATGTCGAACACTCCATTCTACACCATGATTCTACATGTTGAACACACCATTCTACACCATGATTCTGCATGTTGAACACACCATTCTACACCATGATTCTACATGTTGAACACACCATTATACACCATGATTCTACATGTTGAACACACCATTATACACCATGATTCTACATGTCGAACACTCCATTCTACACCATGATTCTACATGTCGAACACTCCATTCTACACCATGATTCTACATGTTGAACACACCATTATACACCATGATTCTGCATGTTGAACACACCATTCTACACCATGATTCTACATATTGAACACACCATTATACACCATGATTCTACATGTTGAACACACCATTATACACCATGATTCTACATGTCGAACACTCCATTCTACACCATGATTCTACATGTCGAACACACCATTATACACCATGATTCTACATGTCGAACACTCCATTCTACACCATGATTCTACATGTCGAACACTCCATTCTACACCATGATTCTACATGTTGAACACACCATTCTACACCATGATTCTACATGTCGAACACTCCATTCTACACCATGATTCTACATGTTGAACACACCATTCTACACCATGATTCTACATGTTGAACACACCATTCTACACCATGATTCTACATGTTGAACACACCATTCTACACCATGATTCTGCATGTTGAACACACCATTATACACCATGATTCTACATGTTGAACACACCATGATTCTACATGTTGAACACACCATTCTAGGCCATATCTCTTCAACACAAACTTCTTCCTCTTGTTGAGGAAGCTACACACACACAGACCCACATCGTGTGTGTGTGTGTGTGTGTGTGTATGTCTGTTTGTGTGTGTGTCTGTTTGTTTGTGTGTGTGTGTGTCTGTGTGTGTGTCTGTGTGTGTGTCTGCGTGTGTGTGTGTTCATTAGTAGTTTATTTACTGCCTATTTCAGCTTAGCTCACACAATCACCATGACGATACGCCTAATTTAAAAGCTCTTTCTCAATCAGCGTTGGATACTGGCCCTAGTGACGCCGACCAACCCCAAATGGTTCTGGTAATAGGTTGGGCCTCGGAGCGGGTCTTTTACCAGCTTATTCTGTCATTCTGGCCCTGATAGAAAGGGTAAAATGTTGACGAAAAAGGCAGAGTAGAATGCAACAAACACAAGGATAATTCATTATAATTCACAGAGCACTATACCGCCACATACCTCTGCCGTTGTTGTCGTCTGACGAGTGACTGCTTCAGCCACAAACCTCTGCCGTTGTTGTCGTCTGACGAGTGACTGCTTCAGCCACAAACCTCTGTCGTTGTTGTCGTCTGACGAGTGACTGCTTCAGCCACAAACCTCTGTCGTTGTTGTCGTCTGACGAGTGACTGCTTCAGCCACAAACCTCTCGTTGTCTGACGAGTGACTGCTTCAGCCACAAACCTCTGTCGTTGTTGTCGTCTGACGAGTGACTGCTTCAGCCACAAACCTCTGTCGTTGTCTGATGAGTGACTGCTTCAGCCACATAACCTGTACATATAGCTATACACGTTGCTGTCATATTCATGCTAGTTCAACTCTTTCATGTCTGTATGTTTGTTGGTGTTGTTGTCTGAAAAGTGATTGGTACAAATGCATTCATCTTTCACTAGAATGTCATTACCATAAACATGCGAGGACTTGGCTTAGAAGAGAGAGGGGGGTCTGTAGAGAGAGAGAGAGAGAGGGAGAGAGAGAGAGAGAGAGAGGGAGAGAGAGAGAGAGAGAAAGAGAGAGAGAGAGAGAGAGAGAGAGAGAGAGAGAGAGAGAGACAGAGAGAGAGAGTAGTCAATAAACACATGTTCCCATGGTAATGTAACACACATGTTCCCATGGTAATGTAACACACATGTTCCCATGGTAATGTAACACACATGTTCCCCTTGGTAATGTAACACACATGTTCCCATGGTAATGTAACACACATGTTCCCATGGTAATGTAACACACATGTTCCCCTTGGTAATGTAACACACATGTTCCCATGGTAATGTAACACACATGTTCCCATGGTAATGTAACACACATGTTCCCCTTGGTAATGTAACACACATGTTCCCATGGTAATGTAACACACATGTTCCCATGGTAATGTAACACACATGTTCCCCTTGGTAATGTAACACACATGTTCCCCTTGGTAATGTAACACACATGTTCCCCTTGGTAATGTAACACACATGTTCCCCTTGGTAATGTATCACACATGTTCCCATGGTAATGTAACACACATGTTCCCCTTGGCCAGTATTCAACATAGTTTAAGTGCAGAAAAAACATGGTAATTAACTACAATGACCATAATCCATTGCGCGGCTGCGTTTCTTTAAAGAGACAGAAGAATGAGTTGTTTTGTCAGGTATCTCTACTTTAAAATACAAGTGATTTGATAGTTGGTATTCAGCAGTCATAAAGGCATTATTTACTTTGAAGAACTTCTAAAATAGTGTTTTTTTGTAAGACAGCAGCTCTATAGAGATGAGATGATGACTTGGAATGAAATTATAAAGTCATCAAATAAAACTAATGTAATAAAACACAACAACTGAAATATTTAATTAAAGTAATTAAAGTCATGTTTATGGTTAATAAGCGATAAGCAGTAATGGACAGTCACTAACATCATGGGACTTTAATTCATTGTATTATTCTGTGTTGTTACATAATGCATAGTTCAGTGTTTAATAATAGAAAACAAGATAAAAAAAGCACTAATCGCTCAGCACTACCTTCAACACACACACTATCTCCCTCTCCTCCCTCTCCTCCCTCTCGCCTCCTTTCCCACTCTCCTCCTCTCCCTCTTTCCCCCTCTCTCCTCCTCTCCTCCCTCTCCTCCTCTCCCCTCTCCCCCCTCTCGCCTCCTTTCCCACTCTCCTCTCCCTCTTTCCTCCTCTCCTCCCTCTCCTCCTCTCCCTCTCCTTCTCTCCTCCCTCTCCCCTCCTCTCCTTCCTCTCCTCCTCTCCCTCTTTCCCCCTCTCTCCTCCTCTCACTCTTTCCCACTCTCCTCCTCCTCTCCTCCCTCTTCTCCTCCCACTCCTCCTCTCCCACTCTCCTCCTCTTCTCCTCCCTCTCTCCTCCTCTTCCTCTTTCCCACTCTCCTCCTCCCCCTCTGCTCCCCTCCTCCCTCTCCCCCTCTCTCCTCCTCTCCCTCTTTCCCCCTCTCTCCTCCCTCTCCTCCTCTCCCTCTTTCCCCATCTCTCCTCTCCCCTCCCCTATCTCCTCTCCTCCTCTCCCTCTTTCTCCCTCCCCTCTCTCCTCCCTCTCCTCCTCTCTCCTCCCCTCCCCTCTCTCCTCCTTTCCCACTCTCCTCTCCCTCTTTCCTCCTCTCCTCCTCTCCCTCTCCTTCTCTCCTCCCTCTCCTCCTCTCCCTCTTTCCCACTCTCCTCCTCCTCTCCTCCCTCTTCTCCTCCCTCTCCTCCTCTCCCACTCTCCTCCTCTTCTCCTCCCTCTCTCCTCCTCTTCCTCTTTCCCACTCTCCTCCTCCCCCTCTGCTCCTCTCCTCCCTCTCCCCCTCTCTCCTCCTCTCCCTCTTTCCCCCTCTCTCCTCCCTCTCCTCCTCTCCCTCTTTCCCCATCTCTCCTCTCTCCTCCCCTCCCCTCTCTCCTCCCTCTCCTTTATCCGGAAGCATGTTGAGGTGGAGGACGTGTTCGGAATCGATTCACTGATTTAAATCTGGAGACAAACACAATAAAAAAATACAAATTTGAATGAATACAGTGGGGTCGCGTGTGTAGGGGTACAGTAGGGTTGTGTGTGCGTGTGTGTGTGTGTGTGTGTGTGTGTGTGTGTGTGTGTGTGTGTGTGTGTGCGTGCGTGCGTGCGTGCGGGGGTGGGTACAGTAGGGTCGCCTTTGTGTGGGTGGGTACAGTAGGGGTCGCGTGTGTGTGTGTGGGGGTGGGTACAGTAGGGGTCGCGTGTGCGGGGGTGGGTACAGTAGGGTCGTGTGTGTGTGTGTGTGTGTGTGTGTGTGTGTGTGTGTGAGTGGGGGGGGGTACAGTAGGGTCGTGTGTGTGGGTACAGCCAGTAATGACCTATCATAATGTCATCGTCAGGGAGACTTTCATTTACGACACATACTGACCGTAACATAACATGGGGTGGCGGGTAGTCTGGTGGATAGAGGCAGGTAGCCAAGTGGTTAGAGGCAGGTGGCCTAGTGGATAGAGGCAGGTAGCCAAGTGGTTAGAGGCAGGTAGCCTAGTGGTTAGAGACAGGTAGCTTAGTGGATAGAGGCAGGTAGCCTAGTGGATAGAGGCAGGTAGCCTAGTGGATAGAGGCAGGTAGCCTAGTGGATAGAGGCAGGTAGCCTAGTGGATAGAGGCAGGTAGCCTAGTGGATAGAGGCAGCCAGCCTAGTGGTTAGAGGCAGCCAGCCTAGTGGTTAGAGGCAGCCAGCCTAGTGGTTAGAGGCAGCCAGTCTAGTGGTTAGAGGCAGGTAGCCTAGTGGTTAGAGGCAGGTAGCCTAGTGGTTAGAGGCAGGTAGCCTAGTGGTTAGAGGCAGGTAGCCTAGTGGTTAGAGGCAGGTAGCCTAGTGGTTAGAGGCAGGTAGCCTAGTGGTTAGAGGCAGGTAGCCTAGCGGTTAGAGGCAGGTAGCCTAGCGGATAGATGCAGGTAGCGTAGCGGATAGAGGCAGGTAGCGTAGCGGATAGAGGCAGGTAGCGTAGCGGATAGAGGCAGGTAGCGTAGCGGATAGAGGCAGGTAGCGTAGCGGATAGAGGCAGGTAGCCTAGTGGATAGAGGCAGGTAGCCTAGTGGATAGAGGCAGGTAGCCTAGTGGATAGAGGCAGGTAGCCTAGTGGATAGAGGCAGGTAGCCTAGTGGTTAGAGGCAGGTAGCCTAGTGGTTAGAGGCAGGTAGCCTAGTGGTTAGAGGCAGGTAGCCTAGTGGTTAGAGGCAGGTAGCCTAGTGGTTAGAGGCAGGCAGCCTAGTGGTTAGAGGCAGGTAGCCTAGTGGTTAGAGGCAGGCAACCTAGCGGTTAGAGGCAGGTAGCCTAGCGGTTAGAGGCAGGTAGCCTAGCGGTTAGAGGCAGGTAGCCAAGCGGTTAGAGGCAGGTAGCCTAGTGGTTAGAGGCAGGTAGACTAGTGGTTAGAGGCAGGTAGCCTAGTGGTTAGAGGTAGGTAGCCTAGTGGATAGAGGCAGGCAGCCTAGCGGTTAGAGGCAGGCAGCCTAGCGGTTAGAGGGAGGTAGCCTAGCGCATAGAGGCAGGTAGCCTAGCGGATAGAGGCAGGTAGCCTAGCGGTTTAGAGGCAGGTAGCCTAGCGGTTAGAGGCAGGTAGCCTAGCGGATAGAGGCAGGTAGCCTAGCGGATAGAGGCAGGTAGCCTAGCGGTTAGAGAGGAAGGTAGCCTAGCGGTTAGAGAGGCAGGTAGCCTAGCGGTTAGAGAGGCAGGTAGCCTAGCGGTTAGAGAGACAGGTAGACTAGTGGTTAGAGGCAGGTAGCCTAGCGGTTAGAGGCAGGTAGCCTAGCGGTTAGAGCTCAGGTAGCCTAGCGGTTAGAGGCAGGTAGCCTTGCGGTTAGAGCATTGGGCCAATAACCAAAAAGTTGCTAGATCGAATCCCCGAGCTGACAAGGTACAAATCTGTCGTTCTGCCCCTGAACAAGACAGTTAACCCACTGTTCCTAGGCCATCATTTGTAAATAAGAATTTGTTCTTAACTGACTTGCCGAGTTAAAAAAAATATATATATAAAATAACATTCCTTTCCGCTACTTATATTTATTTCAAGTGTTACGTCTCACTCATTATGAACATACAGTGCATTCAGAAAGTATTCAGACCCCATGACTTTTTCAAAATGTTGTTACATTACAGCCTTGTTTTAAAATTGATTCAATTGTTTTTTCCCTCATCAATCTACACACAATACCCCTTAATGACAAAGCAAAAATAGGTTTTTAGATTTTTTTGCAATTTTATAAAATAAAAAAAATGGAAATTTCACGTATATTTACATTACATTTACATTTAAGTCATTTAAGTCATTTAAGTCATTTAAGTCATTTAGCAGACGCTCTTATCCAGAGCAACTTACAAATTGGTGCATTCACCTTATGATATCCAGTGGAACAACCACTTTACAATAGTACATCTATATCTTTTAAGGGGGGGGGGGGTTAGAAGGATTTCTTTATCCTATCCCAGGTATTCCTTAAAGAGGTGGGGTTTCAGGTGTCTCCGGAAGGTGGTGAGTATTCAGACCGTTTACTTTCCGACCCTGCACCTTTGGCAGTGATTACACTTAGCCTAGTGGTTAGAGGTAGGTAGCCTCAGCTATTTTCAGGTCTCTCCGGAGATGTTAGATCGGGTTCAAGTCCGGGCTCTGGCTGGGCCACGCAAGGACATTCAGAAACTTGTCCCGAAGCCACTCCTGCATTGTCTTGGCTGTATGCTTAGGGTCGTTGCCCTGTTGGAAGGTCAACCTTCACCCCAGTCTGAGGTCCTGAGTGCTCTGGAGCAGGTTTTCATCAAGGATCTCTCTGTACTCTCTTTGTACTCTCTGATCTAGTAATATCTAACAAGTAATTGAACAATTCCACAACAACTACCTAATACACACAAATCTAAGTGAAGGGATGGAATAAGAATATGTAAAAATAAAAATATGTACATATAAATATATGTATGAGCGATGACCGAGCTCAAACTGGCTCTAATCTGAATAGAAAGAGGAGTGGGAGGCCCCGGTGCAGAACTCCGGAATGCTGGCCTTCTAGGCAGAGTTCCTCTGTCCAGTGTCTGTGTTCTTTTGCCCATCTTAATATTTCATTTTTATTGTCCAGTTTGAGATATGGCTTTTATCTTTGCAACTCTTCCACGATCATTTCCTTTGTTTTGTTGATGTTGAGTGAGAGGTTGTTTTCCTGACACCACACTCAAGGGTACTCAGAGTACCCTTGTCACGTCCTGACCATAGAAAGCTTTTATTTTCTATGGTAGAGTAGGTCAGGGCGTGACGGTGTTTTGTCTAGTTTATTTATGTCTATGTTGGTTCTAGTTTCTTTTTTCTATGTTGGGGGTTTTGTCTAGTTTATGTATTTCTATGTGGGGTTCTAGTTTCTGTATTTCTATGTTCCAATTAGATGCAGCAGGTCATTGTTGTCTCTAATTGGGAATCATATTTAAGTTGTTGTTTTTCCCACTAGGTTTTGTGGGAGATTATTTTGAGTTAGTTTATGTTGCACCTCTTCGTCACGGATTGTTTGTTTTGTTTATTTGTATGTCTTGCATAGTTTCACAGTTAAAATAAAATGTGGAACGATACACACGCTGCGCCTTGGTCCCATTCTTCAGACAGCCGTGACAACCCTCACCCCCTCGTTGTAGGCTATCTCGTCGTTGTTGGTAACCATGCCTACTACTGTTGTGTCGTCTGCAAACTTGATGATTGAGTTGGAGGCGTGCATGGCCAAGGAGTCATGGGTGAACAGGGAGTACAGGACGAGGCTGAGCACGCACCCTTGTGGGGCCTCTGTGTTGAGGATCAGCTTAGTGGAGGTGTTGTTTCCTACCTTCACCGCCTGGGGGCGGCCCGTCAAAGTTCAGGACCCAGTTGCACAGGGCGGGGTTGAGACCCAGGGTCTAAAGATTAATGATGAGCTTGGAGGGTACTATGGTGTTGAATGCTGAGCTGTAGTCAATGAACAGCATTCTTACATAGGTACTCCTCTTGTCCAGATGGGTTAGGGCAGTGTGCAGTGTGACGGCGATTGCGTCGCCTGTGGACCTACTGGGGCGGTATGCAAATTGGAGGGGGTCTAGGTTGTCAGGTAAGGTGGAGGTGACATGATCCTTGACTAGTCTCTCAAAGAACTTCATGATGACAGAAGTGAGTGCTACGGGGCGGTAGTCATTTAGTTTTAATAAGGGAAGGGGTCTGAATACTTGACAGTAACATACCTTTCTCATCTTAATGTCAAGTGTTGTTCAAGTGTTGTGGTTGCAGGTTCACTTGGCACATCTAAAGCCTTTTATTTTGGGGTGTTGCTATAGGCCACCAAGTGCTAACAGTCAGTATCTAAATAATATGTGTGAAATGCTTGATAGTGTATGTGGTGTAAACAGAGAGGTCTACTTTCTGGGGGACCTGAATATTGACTGGTTTTCATCAAGCTGTCCGCTCAAGAGGAAGCTTCTCACTGTAACCAGTGGTTGTAATCTGGTTCAGGTTATTAATCAACCTACCAGGGTGTTTACAAACATTACAGGAACAAGATCATCCACATGTATTGATCACATGTTTACTAATACTGTAGAACTTTGTTCTAAAGCTGTATAAGTAGCCATTGGATGCAGTGATCACAATATAGTGGCTATATGCAGGAAAGACAAAGTTCCAACAGCTGGGCCTAAAATAGTATATAAGAGATTATACAATTTTTTTTGCTGTGACTCTTATCTGGATGATGTTAAAAATATTTGATGGTCTGATGTGATTAATGAGGAGCATCCAGACGCTGCACTTGATGAATTTATAAAATTGCTTTTTTCCAATTATTGATAAACATGAACCGGTTAATTATTGATAAACATGAACCGGTTAATATTGATGAGGAATTGAATAACTGTATGGTTGAAAGAGAAAGGATTGGCTAATAAGTCTGGCTGAACTTCTGACTTACTGCAAATTGAAAAATTACGTGACTAAACTCAACAAAAAGAAGATGAAACTGTATTCGGAAGTCAAGATCAATGATATAAAGAATGAACTTTGGAGTACTTTAAATGAAATTATGGGCAGAACGACATTCATCTTTCATTGAATCAGGTGGCTTATTCATCACAAAACCATTTGATGTTAACAACTATTTTAATGATTACTTCATTGGCAAAGTGGGAAAATGTAGGCAGGAATTGCCAACAATGAACAGTGAGCCATAAAAAAAAACGAACAATGAAAGAAAAGCATTGCAAGTTTGAATTTTGTAAAGTTAGTGTGGGAGAGGTGGAGAAATTGTTATCAATCAATAATGGCAAACCTCCTGGCATTGACAACTTAGATGGAAAGCTACTGAGGATGGTATCTGACTCTATAGCCACTCCTATCTGTCATATCTTTAATCTGAGCCTAGAGGAAAGTCTTTGTCTTCAGGCCTGGAGGGAAGCCAGAGTCATTCCGCTACCCAAGAGTGGTAAAGCAGCCTTTACTGGTTCTAATAGCAGACCTATCAGCTTGCTGCCAGCTCTTAGCAAACTGTTGGGAAAAAATGGTGTTTGACCAAATACACTGCTATTTCTCTGTAAACAAATGAACAACAGACATTCAGCATGCTTATAGAGAAGGGCACTCAACATGTACTGCACTGACACAAATGACTGATGATTTGGTTGAAAGCCATTGATAATAAGAAGATTGTGGGAGCTGTACTGTTAGATTTCAGTGCGGTCTGAGGCACTGCATCGCAGCGGTCTGAGGCACTGCATCGCTGCATCGCAGCGGTCTGAGGCACTGCATCTCAGCGGTCTGAGGCACTGCATCGCAGCGGTCTGAGGCACTGCATCGCTGCATCGCTGCATCGCAGCGGTCTGAGGCACTGCATCACAGCGGTCTGAGGCACTGCATCGCAGCGGTCTGAGGCACTGCATCTCAGCGGTCTGAGGCACTGCATCGCAGCGGTCTGAGGCACTGCATCGCTGCATCGCTGCATCGCAGCGGTCTGAGGCACTGCATCACAGCGGTCTGAGGCACTGCATCGCAGCGGTCTGAGGCACTGCATCGCTGCATCGCAGCGGTTTGAGGCACTGCATCGCAGCGGTCTGAGGCACTGCATCTCAGCGGTCTGAGGCACTGCATCTCAGCGGTCTGAGGCACTGCATCGCTACATTTACATTACATTTAAGTCATTTAGCAGACGCTCTTATCCAGAGCGACTTACAAATTGGTGCATTCACCTTATGATATCCAGTGGAACAACCACTTTACAATAGTGCATCTAAATCTTTCGGGGGGGGGGGGGGGGTAGAAGGATTACTTTATCCTATCCCAGGTATTCCTTAAAGAGGTGGGGTTTCAGGTGTCTACAGAAGGTGGTGATTGACTCCGCTGTCCTGGCGTCGTGAGGGAGCTTGTTCCACCATTGGGGTGCCAGAGCAGCGAACAGTTTTGACTGGGCTGAGCGGGAGCTGTGCTTCCTCAGAGGTAGGGAGGCGAGCAGGCCAGAGGTGGATGAACGCAGTGCCCTTGTTTGGGTGTAGGGCCTGATCAGAGCCTGAAGGTACGGAGGTGCCGTTCCCCTCACAAACCCGGGTTTGATCCCAGGCTGTGTCACAACCCGCCGTGAATGGGAGTCCCATAGGGCGGCGCACAATTGGCCCAGCGTTGTTCATGTTAGGGGAGGGTTTGGCCTGGGGGGGCTTTACTTGTCTCATCACGCTCTAGCTCCTTGTGGCGGGCCGGGCGCCTGCAGGCTGATTGCGGTCATCAGTTGAACGGTGTTCCCTCTGACACATTGTCGTAACTGGCTTCCGGGTTAAGTGTTGCTAATTAGCAAAAATGCTAAAGTTGTCCGTGATGAGATGCGATCAGCGTAACCTTTGGGTCGCTAAACGTTGGAGTTAGCTTTTACCACCCTGTCTTAGTACGTTTTACTCACTAAAATAGCTATTGTTATGAGTCTGAAATGGGGAGTTGAATTTGAAAGCTTTGAAAAAATGATTTTTGTTGAAATATATTCAAGAAAAGTCAAACTGAAAAATGCCAGTAATAGGATTCTTCGACGATGTCCTCAGCAATTGTTTTCGGTCATACATCAGGAAAATTGAAAAAAATAAAAAAAATAATAATATATATATATATATATATATTTCCTTTAACATTCTTTATTTGCTTCCGTATTCTTTTTGATGTGTAAGGCATGTTGATAGATGCTTCATAAATGTGACAATAGAAATTATGTAACCGATGTGAAATGGCTAGCTAGTTAGCGGTGGTTCGCGCTAATAGCATTTCAATCGGGTGACGTCACTCGCTCTGAGACCTTGAAGTAGTTGTTCCCCCTTTGCTCTGCAAGGGCCGCGGCTTTTGTGGCGCGATGGATAACGATGCTTCGTGGGGTGTCAGTTGTTGATGTGTGCAGAGGGTCCCTGGTTCAAGCCCGGGTAGGGGCGAAGAGAGGGACGGAACCTACACTGTTAGAATGACAGTACATTGACTGAATATAATTCACACACAGACCGTTAATGTTGGTGTTATAGATCATATGGCAAACTGCACAGTTAATTACCGTGAAGTACTTAGCTATACATTCTTTATGAATAGGAAAATAGATGTGACTTTACTTTGACTGCGTAGAATTCATACCAAGACTCTTCATGTGTGATATGGACCAGTATGACGTGGAGCAAGGCTGTTAATGAGTTACAAAAGAGTTATGGTACGACCCTCCACTCCACCGCACGGACCTCGACTCCACCGCGCGACCCTCAACTCCACCGCGCGCCCCTCGACTCCACCGCGCGCCCCTCGACTCCACCGCGCGCCCCTCGACTCCACCGCGCGCCCCTCGACTCCACCGCGCGCCCCTCGACTCCACCGCGCGCCCCTCGACTCCACCGCGCGCCCCTCGACTCCACCGTACGACCCTCGACTCCACCGTACGACCCTCGACTCCATGGTTTGATCTGTAAAATGTATCCTGAGGATTCAACCCTGTGGAGATCTTCATGCACCATTTCATCTCAGTGATTTGATGAGAAGAGGAAGGTAAGTCACTGGTCTATGGGGCTGGTACAGGCTATACAGTCGTATGAAAAAGTTTGGGCACCACTGACAATTTCCACGATTTTCATTTATAAATAATTGGGTGTTTGGATCAGCAATTTCATTTTGATCTATCAAATAACTGATGGACACGGTAATATTTCAGTAGTGAAATTAGGTTTATTGGATGAACAGAAATGTGCAATATGCATCAAAACAAAATTAGACAGGTGCATAAATTTGGGCACCCCAATAGAAAAATCACATCAATATTTAGTAGAGCCTCCTTTTGCTAAAATAACAGCCTCTAGACGCTTCTTATAGCCTCTAATGAGTTTCTGGATGAAGGTATTTTGGACCATTCCTCCTTACAAAACATCTCCAGTTCAGTTAGGTTTGATGGTTACCGAGCATGGACAGCCCGCTTCAAAATCATCCCACAGATTCTCAATGATATTCAGGTCTGGGGACTGGGATGGCCATTCCAGAACATTGTACTTCTTCCTCCCTCTGCATAAATGCCCGGGTTGATTTTGAGCAGTGTTTTGGGTCGTTGTCTTGTTGAAATATCCAGCCCCGGCGTAACTTCAACTTTGTGACTGATTCTTCAACATTATTCCCAAGAATCTGCTGATATTGAGTGGAATCCATGCGACCCTCAACTTTAACTTGTTTGTTTTACTCCATGTGTAACTCTGTGTTGTTGTATGTTGTCAAACTGCTTTGCTTTATCTTGGCCAGGTCGCAATTGTAAATGAGAACTTGTTCTCAACTTGCCTACCTGGTTAAATAAAGGTGAAATAAATTAAAAATAAAACAACAAGATTCCCAGTACCGGCACTGGCCACACAGCCCCACAGCATGATGGATCCCCCACCAGATTTTACTGTGGGTAGCAAGTGTTTTTCTTGGAACGCTGTGTTCTTTTGCCGCCATGCATAACGTCCCTTGTTATGACCAAATAACTCAATCTTTGTTTCGTCAGTCCACAGCACCTTATTCCAAAATGAAGCTGGCTTGTCCATAATGTGCGTTTTGCATTACCTCAAGTGACTCTGTGGCGTGTGTGCAGAAAAGGCTTCTTCTGCATCACTCTCCCATACAGCTAGCTTCTCCTTGTGCAAAGTGCGCTGAATTGTTGAACGATGCACAGTGACACCATCTGCAGCAAGATGATGTTGTAGGTCTTTGGAGGTGGTCTGTGGGCTGTTTTTGACCGTTCTCACCATCCTTCGCCTTTGCCTATCCGATATTTTACTTGGCCTGCCACTTCTGGCCTTAACAAGAACTGTGCCTTTGGTCTTCCATTTCCTCACTATGTTCCTCACAGTGGACACTGACAGCTTACATCTCTGCGATTAGCTTTTTGTAGCCTTCCTGTAAACCATAATGTTGAACAATCTTTGTTTTCAGGTCATTTGAGAGTTGTTTTGAGGCTCCCATGTTGCCATTCTTCAGAGGAGAGTCAAAGAGAACAACGACTTGCAATTGGCCACCTTAAATACCTTTTCTCATGATTGGATGCACTTGTCTATGAAGTTCAAGGCTTAATGAGCTCACCAAACCAATTGTGTGTTCCAATTAATCAGTGCTAAGTAGTTAACAGGTATTCAAATCAACAGAATGACAAAGGGTGCTCAAATTTTTTTGCATAACCTATTTTTCACATCTGATTTAATTTCATACAACTTAATATTGCTACACTAAGAATCTTTGTCTGGACAATACCCCCAGTACTCAGCTTTTATTAGAAAATGAATGGCATGCCACTGTGATCACTTTCTGTGACGACAGAGTAAATTATTATGCAGCCTCAGAGGGGTGACCAAACTTTTTCATACGACTGTATATCAGTAAGGTAACTAACTGGTCTATGGGTACAGGCTATATATCAGGAAGGTAACTAACTCACTGGTCTATGGGTACAGGCTATATATCAGGTAACTAACTGGTCTATGGGTACAGGCTATATATCAGGTAACTCACTGGTCTATGGGTACAGGCTATATATCAGGAAGGTAACTCACTCACAGGTCTATGGGTACAGGCTATATATCAGGTAACTAACTGGTCTATGGGTACAGGCTATATATCAGGAAGGTAACTCACTGGTCTATGGGTACAGGCTATATATCAGGTAACTAACTGGTCTATGGGTACAGGCTATATATCAGGTAACTAACTGGTCTATGGGTACAGGCTATATATCAGGTAACTAACTGGTCTATGGGTACAGGCTATATATCAGGTAACTAACTGGTCTATGGGTACAGGCTATATATCAGGTAACTAACTGGTCTATGGGTACAGGCTATATATCAGGTAACTAACTGGTCTATGGGTACAGGCTATATATCAGGTAACTAACTGGTCTATGGGTACAGGCTATATATCAGGTAACTAACTGGTCTATGGGTACAGGCTATATATCAGGTAACTCACTGGTCTATGGGTACAGGCTATATATCAGGTAACTAACTGGTCTATGGGTACAGGCTATATATCAGGTAACTAACTGGTCTATGGGTACAGGCTATATATCAGGTAACTAACTGGTCTATGGGTACAGGCTATATCAGGTAACTACTGGTCTATGGGTACAGGCTATATATCAGGTAACTAACTGGTCTATGGGTACAGGCTATATATCAGGTAACTAACTGGTCTATGGGTACAGGCTATATATCAGGTAACTAACTGGTCTATGGGTACAGGCTATATATCAGGTAACTAACTGGTCTATGGGTACAGGCTATATATCATGTAACTCACTGGTCTATGGGTACAGGCTATATATCAGGTAACTAACTGGTCTATGGGTACAGGCTATATATCAGGTAACTAACTGGTCTATGGGTACAGGCTATATATCAGGTAACTAACTGGTCTATGGGTACAGGCTATATATCAGGTAACTAACTGGTCTATGGGTACAGGCTATATATCATGTAACTCACTGGTCTATGGGTACAGGCTATATATCAGGTAACTAACTGGTCTATGGGTACAGGCTATATATCAGGTAACTAACTGGTCTATGGGTACAGGCTATATATCAGGTAACTAACTGGTCTATGGGTACAGGCTATATATCAGGTAACTAACTGGTCTATGGGTACAGGCTATATATCATGTAACTCACTGGTCTATGGGTACAGGCTATATATCAGGTAACTAACTGGTCTATGGGTACAGGCTATATATCAGGTAACTAACTGGTCTATGGGTACAGGCTATATATCATGTAACTCACTGGTCTATGGGTACAGGCTATATATCAGGAAGGTAACTAACTCACTGGTCTATGGGTACAGGCTATATATCAGGTAACTAACTGGTCTATGGGTACAGGGTATATATCAGGTAACTAACTGGTCTATGGGTACAGGCTATATATCAGGTAACTAACTGGTCTATGGGTACAGGCTATATATCAGGTAACTAACTGGTCTATGGGTACAGGCTATATGTCAGGTAACTAACTGGTCTATGGGTACAGGCTATATATCAGGTAACTAACTGGTCTATGGGTACAGGCTATATATCAGGAAGGTAACTAACTCACTGGTCTATGGGTACAGGCTATATATCAGGTAACTAACTGGTCTATGGGTACAGGCTATATATCAGGTAACTAACTCACTGGTCTATGGGTACAGGCTATATATCAGGAAGGTAACTAACTGGTCTATGGGTACAGGCTATATATCAGGTAACTCACTGGTCTATGGGTACAGGCTATATATCAGGTAACTAACTTGTCTATGGGTACAGGCTATATATCAGGTAACTCACTGGTCTATGGGTACAGGCTATATATCAGGTAACTAACTCACTGGTCTATGGGTACAGGCTATATATCAGGTAACTAACTGGTCTATGGGTACAGGCTATATATCAGGTAACTAACTGGTCTATGGGTACAGGCTATATATCAGGTAACTAACTGGTCTATGGGTACAGGCTATATATCAGGTAACTAACTGGTCTATGGGTACAGGCTATATATCAGGAAGGTAACTCACTGGTCTATGGGTACAGGCTATATATCAGGTAACTAACTGGTCTATGGGTACAGGCTATATATCAGGTAACTAACTGGTCTATGGGTACAGGCTATATATCAGGTAACTAACTGGTCTATGGGTACAGGCTATATATCAGGTAACTAACTGGTCTATGGGTACAGGCTATATATCAGGTAACTAACTGGTCTATGGGTACAGGCTATATATCAGGTAACTAACTCACTGGTCTATGGGTACAGGCTATATATCAGGTAACTCACTGGTCTATGGGTACAGGCTATATATCAGGTAACTAACTGGTCTATGGGTACAGGCTATATATCAGGTACCTAACTCACTGGTCTATGGGTACAGGCTATATATCAGGTAACTAACTGGTCTATGGGTACAGGCTATATATCAGGTAACTAACTGGTCTATGGGTACAGGCTATATATCAGGTAACTAACTGGTCTATGGGTACAGGCTATATATCAGGTAACTAACAGGTCTATGGGTACAGGCTATATATCAGGTAACTAACTCACTGGTCTATGGGTACAGGCTATATATCAGGTAACTAACTGGTCTATGGGTACAGGCTATATATCAGGTAACTAACTGGTCTATGGGTACAGGCTATATATCAGGTAACTAACTGGTCTATGGGTACAGGCTATATATCAGGTAACTAACTGGTCTATGGGTACAGGCTATATATCAGGAAGGTAACTCACTGGTCTATGGGTACAGGCTATATATCAGGTAACTAACTGGTCTATGGGTACAGGCTATATATCAGGTAACTAACTGGTCTATGGGTACAGGCTATATATCAGGTAACTAACTGGTCTATGGGTACAGGCTATATATCAGGTAACTCACTGGTCTATGGGTACAGGCTATATATCAGGAAGGTAACTAACTGGTCTATGGGTACAGGCTATATATCAGGTAACTAACTGGTCTATGGGTACAGGCTATATATCAGGTAACTAACTGGTCTATGGGTACAGGCTATATATCAGGTAACTAACTGGTCTATGGGTACAGGCTATATATCAGGTAACTAACTGGTCTATGGGTACAGGCTATATATCAGGTAACTAACTGGTCTATGGGTACAGGCTATATATCAGGAAGGTAACTAACTGGTCTATGGTACAGGCTATATATCAGGTAACTAACTGGTCTATGGGTACAGGCTATATATCAGGTAACTAACTGGTCTATGGGTACAGGCTATATATCAGGTAACTAACTGGTCTATGGGTACAGGCTATATATCAGGTAACTAACTGGTCTATGGGTACAGGCTATATATCAGGTAACTAACTGGTCTATGGGTACAGGCTATATATCAGGTAACTAACTGGTCTATGGTACAGGCTATATATCAGGTAACTAACTGGTCTATGGGTACAGGCTATATATCAGGTAACTAACTGGTCTATGGGTACAGGCTATATATCAGGTAACTAACTCACTGGTCTATGGGTACAGGCTATATATCAGGTAACTAACTAACTGGTCTATGGGTACAGACTATATATCAGGTAACTAACTGGTCTATGGGTACAGGCTATATATCAGGTAACTAACTGGTCTATGGGTACAGGCTATATATCAGGTAACTAACTGGTCTATGGGTACAGGCTATATATCAGGTAACTAACTGGTCTATGGGTACAGGCTATATATCAGGTAACTAACTGGTCTATGGGTACAGGCTATATATCAGGTAACTCACTGGTATATGGGTACAGGCTATATATCAGGTAACTCACTGGTCTATGGGTACAGGCTATATATCAGGTAACTAACTGGTCTATGGGTACAGGCTATATATCAGGTAACTAACTGGTCTATGGGTACAGGCTATATATCAGGTAACTAACTGGTCTATGGGTACAGGCTATATATCAGGTAACTAACTGGTCTATGGGTACAGGCTATATATCAGGTAACTAACTGGTCTATGGGTACAGGCTATATATCAGGTAACTAACTGGTCTATGGGTACAGGCTATATATCAGGTAACTAACTAACTGGTCTATGGGTACAGGCTATATATCAGGTAACTAACTGGTCTATGGGTACAGGCTATATATCAGGTAACTCACTGGTCTATGGGTACAGGCTATATATCAGGTAACTAACTGGTCTATGGGTACAGGCTATATATCAGGTAACTAACTGGTCTATGGGTACAGGCTATATATCAGGTAACTAACTGGTCTATGGGTACAGGCTATATATCAGGTAACTAACTGGTCTATGGGTACAGGCTATATATCAGGTAACTAACTGGTCTATGGGTACAGGCTATATATCAGGTAACTCACTGGTCTATGGGTACAGGCTATATATCAGGTAACTAACTCACTGGTCTATGGGTACAGGCTATATATCAGGTAACTAACTGGTCTATGGGTACAGGCTATATATCAGGAAGGTAACTAACTGGTCTATGGGTACAGGCTATATATCAGGTAACTAACTGGTCTATGGGTACAGACTATATATCAGGTAACTCACTGGTCTATGGGTACAGACTATATATCAGGAAGGTAACTAACTGGTCTATGGGTACAGGCTATATATCAGGTAACTCACTGGTCTATGGGTACAGGCTATATATCAGGTAACTAACTGGTCTATGGGTACAGGCTATATATCAGGTAACTAACTTGTCTATGGGTACAGGCTATATATCAGGTAACTAACTGGTCTATGGGTACAGGCTATATATCAGGAAGGTAACTCACTGGTCTATGGGTACAGGCTATATATCAGGTAACTAACTGGTCTATGGGTACAGGCTATATATCAGGTAACTAACTGGTCTATGGGTACAGGCTATATATCAGGTAACTAACTGGTCTATGGGTACAGGCTATATATCAGGTAACTCACTGGTCTATGGGTACAGGCTATATATCAGGTAACTAACTGGTCTATGGGTACAGGCTATATATCAGGTAACTAACTGGTCTATGGGTACAGGCTATATATCAGGTAACTAACTGGTCTATGGGTACAGGCTATATATCAGGTAACTAACTGGTCTATGGGTACAGGCTATATATCAGGTAACTAACTGGTCTATGGGTACAGGCTATATATCAGGTAACTAACTGGTCTATGGGTACAGGCTATATATCAGGTAACTAACTGGTCTATGGGTACAGGCTATATATCAGGTAACTAACTGGTCTATGGGTACAGGCTATATATCAGGTAACTAACTGGTCTATGGGTACAGGCTATATATCAGGAAGGTAACTAACTGGTCTATGGGTACAGGCTATATATCAGGTAACTAACAGGTCTATGGGTACAGGCTATATATCAGGTAACTAACTGGTCTATGGGTACAGGCTATATATCAGGTAACTCACTGGTCTATGGGTACAGACTATATATCAGTTAACTAACTGGTCTATGGGTACAGGCTATATATCAGGTAACTCACTGGTCTATGGGTACAGGCTATATATCAGGTAACTAACTGGTCTATGGGTACAGACTATATATCAGGTAACTAACTAACTGGTCTATGGGTACAGGCTATATATCAGGTAACTAACTCACAGGTCTATGGGTACAGGCTATATATCAGGTAACTAACTGGTCTATGGGTACAGGCTATATATCAGGTAACTAACTGGTCTATGGGTACAGGCTATATATCAGGTAACTAACTGGTCTATGGGTACAGGCTATATATCAGGTAACTAACTGGTCTATGGGTACAGGCTATATATCAGGTAACTAACTGGTCTATGGGTACAGGCTATATATCAGGTAACTAACTGGTCTATGGGTACAGGCTATATATCAGGAAGGTAACTAACTGGTCTATGGGTACAGGCTATATATCAGGTAACTAACTGGTCTATGGGTACAGGCTATATATCAGGTAACTAACTGGTCTATGGGTACAGGCTATATATCAGGTAACTAACTGGTCTATGGGTACAGGCTATATATCAGGTAACTAACTGGTCTATGGGTACAGGCTATATATCAGGTAACTAACTCACTGGTCTATGGGTACAGGCTATATATCAGGAAGGTAACTGACTCACTGGTCTATGGGTACAGACTATATATCAGGTAACTAACTGGTCTATGGGTACAGGCTATATATCAGGTAACTAACTGGTCTATGGGTACAGGCTATATATCAGGTAACTAACTGGTCTATGGGTACAGGCTATATATCAGGAAGGTAACTGACTCACTGATCTATGGGTACAGGCTATATATCAGGTAACTAACTGGTCTATGGGTACAGGCTATATATCAGGTAACTAACTGGTCTATGGGTACAGGCTATATATCAGGTAACTAACTGGTCTATGGGTACAGGCTATATATCAGGTAACTAACTGGTCTATGGGTACAGGCTATATATCAGGAAGGTAACTCACTGGTCTATGGGTACAGGCTATATATCAGGTAACTAACTGGTCTATGGGTACAGGCTATATATCAGGTAACTAACTGGTCTATGGGTACAGGCTATATATCAGGTAACTAACTGGTCTATGGGTACAGGCTATATATCAGGTAACTAACTGGTCTATGGGTACAGGCTATATATCAGGTAACTAACTGGTCTATGGGTACAGGCTATATATCAGGTAACTAACTGGTCTATGGGTACAGGCTATATATCAGGTAACTAACTGGTCTATGGGTACAGGCTATATATCAGGTACCTAACTCACTGGTCTATGGGTACAGGCTATATATCAGGTAACTAACTGGTCTATGGGTACAGGCTATATATCAGGTAACTAACTGGTCTATGGGTACAGGCTATATATCAGGTAACTAACTCACTGGTCTATGGGTACAGGCTATATATCAGGTAACTAACTGGTCTATGGGTACAGGCTATATATCAGGTAACTAACTGGTCTATGGGTACAGGCTATATATCAGGTAACTAACTGGTCTATGGGTACAGGCTATATATCAGGTAACTAACTGGTCTATGGGTACAGGCTATATATCAGGTAACTAACTGGTCTATGGGTACAGGCTATATATCAGGTAACTAACTGGTCTATGGGTACAGGCTATATATCAGGTAACTAACTGGTCAATGGGTACAGGCTACATATCAGGTAACTCACTGGTCTATGGGTACAGGCTATATATCAGGTAACTAACTGGTCTATGGGTACAGGCTATATATCAGGTAACTAACTGGTCTATGGGTACAGGCTATATATCAGGTAACTAACTGGTCTATGGGTACAGGCTATATATCAGGTAACTAACTGGTCTATGGGTACAGGCTATATATCAGGTAACTAACTGGTCTATGGGTACAGGCTATATATCAGGTAACTAACTGGTCTATGGGTACAGGCTATATATCAGGAAGGTAACTAACTGGTCTATGGGTACAGACTATATATCAGGTAACTAACTGGTCTATGGGTACAGGCTATATATCAGGTAACTAACTGGTCTATGGGTACAGGCTATATATCAGGAGGTAACTAACTGGTCTATGGGTACAGGCTATATATCAGGTAACTAACTGGTCTATGGGTACAGGCTATATATCAGGTAACTAACTGGTCTATGGGTACAGGCTATATATCAGGTAACTAACTGGTCTATGGGTACAGGCTATATATCAGGTAACTAACTCACTGGTCTATGGGTACAGGCTATATATCAGGTAACTAACTGGTCTATGGGTACAGGCTATATATCAGGTAACTAACTCACTGGTCTATGGGTACAGGCTATATATCAGGTAACTAACTGGTCTATGGGTACAGGCTATATCAGGTAACTAACTGGTCTATGGGTACAGGCTATATATCAGGTAACTAACTGGTCTATGGGTACAGGCTATATATCAGGTAACTAACTGGTCTATGGGTACAGGCTATATATCAGGTAACTAACTGGTCTATGGGTACAGGCTATATATCAGGTAACTAACTGGTCTATGGGTACAGGCTATATATCAGGTAACTCACTGGTCTATGGGTACAGGCTATATATCAGGTAACTAACTGGTCTATGGGTACAGACTATATATCAGGTACCTAACTCACTGGTCTATGGGTACAGGCTATATATCAGGTAACTAACTGGTCTATGGGTACAGGCTATATATCAGGTAACTAACTGGTCTATGGGTACAGGCTATATATCAGGTAACTAACTGGTCTATGGGTACAGGCTATATATCAGGTAACTCACTGGTCTATGGGTACAGGCTATATATCAGGTAACTAACTCACTGGTCTATGGGTACAGGCTATATATCAGGTAACTAACTAACTGGTCTATGGGTACAGGCTATATATCAGGTAACTCACTGGTCTATGGGTACAGGCTATATATCAGGTAACTCACTGGTCTATGGGTACAGGCTATATATCAGGTAACTAACTGGTCTATGGGTACAGGCTATATATCAGGTAACTAACTGGTCTATGGGTACAGGCTATATATCAGGAAGGTAACTCACTGGTCTATGGGTACAGGCTATATATCAGGTAACTAACTGGTCTATGGGTACAGGCTATATATCAGGTAACTAACTCACTGGTCTATGGGTACAGGCCATATATCAGGTAACTAACTGGTCTATGGGTACAGACTATATATCAGGAAGGTAACTAACTGGTCTATGGGTACAGGCTATATATCAGGTAACTAACTGGTCTATGGGTACAGGCTATATATCAGGTAACTAACTCACTGGTCTATGGGTACAGGCTATATATCAGGTAACTAACTGGTCTATGGGTACAGGCTATATATCAGGTAACTAACTGGTCTATGGGTACAGACTATATATCAGGTAACTAACTGGTCTATGAGTACAGGCTATATATCAGGTAACTCACTGGTATATGGGTACAGGCTATATATCAGGTAACTAACTGGTCTAAGGGTACAGGCTATATATCAGGTAACTAACTGGTCTATGGGTACAGGCTATATATCAGGTAACTAACTGGTCTATGGGTACAGGCTATATATCAGGTAACTAACTGGTCTATGGGTACAGGCTATATATCAGGTAACTAACTGGTCTATGGGTACAGACTATATATCAGGAAGGTAACTAACTCACTGGTCTATGGGTACAGGCTATATATCAGGTAACTCACTGGTCTATGGGTACAGGCTATATATCAGGTAACTAACTGGTCTATGGGTACAGGCTATATATCAGGTAACTAACTGGTCTATGGGTACAGGCTATATATCAGGTAACTAACTGGTCTATGGGTACAGGCTATATATCAGGTAACTAACTGGTCTATGGGTACAGACTATATATCAGGAAGGTAACTAACTGGTCTATGGGTACAGGCTATATATCAGGTAACTCACTGGTCTATGGGTACAGGCTATATATCAGGTAACTAACTGGTCTATGGGTACAGGCTATATATCAGGTAACTAACTCACTGGTCTATGGGTACAGGCTATATATCAGGTAACTAACTGGTCTATGGGTACAGGCTATATATCAGGAAGGTAACTAACTGGTCTATGGGTACAGGCTATATATCAGGTAACTAACTGGTCTATGGGTACAGGCTATATATCAGGTAACTAACTGGTCTATGGGTACAGGCTATATATCAGGTAACTCACTGGTCTATGGGTACAGGCTATATATCAGGTAACTAACTGGTCTATGGGTACAGGCTATATATCAGGTAACTAACTGGTCTATGGGTACAGGCTATATATCAGGTAACTAACTGGTCTATGGGTACAGGCTATATATCAGGAAGGTAACTCACTGGTCTATGGGTACAGGCTATATATCAGGTAACTAACTCACTGGTCTATGGGTACAGGCTATATATCAGGTAACTAACTGGTCTATGGGTACAGGCTATATATCAGGTAACTAACTGGTCTATGGGTACAGGCTATATATCAGGTAACTAACTCACTGGTCTATGGGTACAGGCTATATATCAGGTAACTAACTGGTCTATGGGTACAGGCTATATATCAGGTAACTAACTGGTCTATGGGTACAGGCTATATATCAGGTAACTAACTGGTCTATGGGTACAGGCTATATATCAGGTAACTAACTAACTGGTCTATGGGTACAGGCTATATATCAGGTAACTAACTGGTCTATGGGTACAGGCTATATATCAGGAAGGTAACTAACTGGTCTATGGGTACAGGCTATATATCAGGTAACTAACTGGTCTATGGGTACAGGCTATATATCAGGTAACTAACTCACTGGTCTATGGGTACAGGCTATATATCAGGTAACTAACTGGTCTATGGGTACAGGCTATATATCAGGTAACTAACTGGTCTATGGGTACAGGCTATATATCAGGTAACTAACTCACTGGTCTATGGGTACAGGCTATATATCAGGAAGGTAACTAACTTACAGGTCTATGGGTATGAGCTCTTGCATGGCATGACATGAATGCACTATATATATTTCATTACCCTTTAATAATGTGGTTAGGACCTGTTATAACATGTTTATAGATGTCTAATCAGGGAGTTATGGAAATGTAGTCAAAGTAAATCGTTACCAACTAACTTTTCTATTTTTTTGGGGGCCTTTATCGAATATTCCTTCTATATATATATATATATAATATATAATATATATATATATAATATATTTATCGAATATTCCTTCTTTGGACACTGTGTTAACAACCCTCCAGACGAGCTTCAATGCCATTCAACTCTCCTTCCGTGGTCTCCAACTGCTCCTAAACACAAGTAAAACTAAATGCATGCTCTTCAACCGATCGCTGCCTGCACCTGCCCGCCCATCCAGCATAACTTCTCTGGACGGTTCTAACTTAGAATTTGTGGACAACTACAAATACCTAGGTGTCTGGTTAGACTGTAAACTCTCCTTCCAGACTCACATCAATCATCTCCAATCCAAAGTGAAATCTAGAATTGGCTTCCTATTTCGCAACAAAGCATCCTTCACTCATGCTGCCAAACATACCCTCGTAAAACTGACCATCCTACCAATCCTCGACTTCGGCGATGTCATTTACAAAATAGCCTCCAATACCCTACTCAACAAGCTGGATGCAGTCTATCACAGTGCCATCCGTTTTGTCACCAAAGCCCCATATACAACCCACCACTGCGACCTGTATGCTCTCGTTGGCTGGCCTTCACTTCATAATCGTCGCCAAACCCACTGGCTCCAGGTTATCTACAAGACCCTGCTAGGTAAAGTCCCCCCTTATCTCCGCTCACTGGTCACCATAGCAGCACCCACCTGTAGCACGCGCTCCAGCAGGTATATCTCTCTGGTCACCCCTAAAGCCAACTCCTCCTTTGGTCGTCTCTCCTTCCAGTTCTCAGCTGCCAATGACTGGAACGAACTACAAAAATCTCTAAAACTGGAGACTCATATCTCCCTCACTAGCTTTAAGCACCAGCTGTCAGAGCAGCTCACAGATCTCTGCACCTGTACATAGTCCATCTATAATTTAGCCCAAACAACTACCTCTTCCCCTACTGTATTTATTTATTTTATTTATTTTGCTCCTTTGCACCATATTATTTATATTTTAACTTTTAACTTTCTTCAAACTACAAATCTACCATTCCAGTGTTTTTCTTGCCATACTTTATTTACTTTGCCACCATGGCATTTTTTTGACTTTACTTCCCTTATCTCACATCATTTGCTCACATTGTATATAGTCTTATTTTTTTCTACTGCATCATTGATTGTATGTTGTTTTATTCCATGTGTAACTCTGTGTTTTTGTATGTTGTCGAACTGCTTTGCTTTATCTTGGCCAGGTCGCAATTGTAAATGAGAACTTGTTCTCAACTTGCCTACCTGGTTAAATAAAGGTGAAATAAATAAAATAAATATTTCGCAACAATCAAATGAATATATATTATTTTGGTGTTTTCGAATATCTTTCATATCTTCAAATACCTTGAAAATGTTATTTGCTTTTCTGAGACCTGTAATTAAATATTAAAGAAAACTACCTTGAACTACGTTGAATATTTGGAAATTTCAAATAAACTACAAAATACAAAAATGTTCTGCCCAGGTCTGATGCTCTCACACATAGAACATGTAAATTACAGGATCATAGAATATAGAACCTGTAAATTCCAGGATCATAGAATGTAGAACTTGTAAATTACAGGATCATAGAATGTAGAACATGTAAATTACAGAATCATAGAATGTAGAACGTGTAAATTACAGGATCATAGAATATAGAACATGTAAATTACAGGATCATAGAATATAGAACGTGTAAATTACAGGATCATAGAATATAGAACATGTAAATTACAGGATCATAGAATGTAGAACTTGTAAATTACAGGATCATAGAATGTAGAACATGTAAATTACAGGATCATAGAATATAGAACGTGTAAATTACAGGATCATAGAATATAGAACCTGTAAATTACAGGATCATAGAATGTAGAACTTGTAAATTACAGGATCATAGAATGTAGAACATGTAAATTACAGGATCATAGAATGTAGAACTTGTAAATTACAGGATCATAGAATGTAGAACATGTAAATTACAGGATCATAGAATATAGAACGTGTAAATTACAGGATCATAGAATATAGAACCTGTAAATTACAGGATCATAGAATGTAGAACTTGTAAATTACAGGATCATAGAATGTAGAACATGTAAATTACAGGATCATAGAATGTAGAACGTGTAAATTACAGGATCATAGAATGTAGAATGTGTAAATTACAGGATCATAGAATATAGAACATGTAAATTACAGGATTATAGAATATAGAACATGTAAATTACAGGATCATAGAATATAGAACATGTAAATTACAGGATCATAGAATATAGAACGTGTAAATTACAGGATCATAGAATATAGAACCTGTAAATTACAGGATCATAGAATGTAGAACTTGTAAATTACAGGATCATAGAATGTAGAACATGTAAATTACAGGATCATAGAATGTAGAACGTGTAAATTACAGGATCATAGAATGTAGAACGTGTAAATTACAGGATCATAGAATGTAGAATGTGTAAATTACAGGCTCATAGAATATAGAATGTGTAAATTACAGGATCATAGAATGTAGAACGTGTAAATTACAGGATCATAGAATATAGAATGTGTAAATTACAGGATCATAGAATATAGAACGTGTAAATTACAGGATCATAGAATATAGAACCTGTAAATTACAGGATCATAGAATATAGAACGTGTAAATTACAGGATCATAGAATATAGAACCTGTAAATTACAGGATCATAGAATGTAGAACATGTAAATTACAGGATCATAGAATGTAGAACATGTAAATTACAGGATCATAGAATATAGAACGTGTAAATTACAGAATCATAGAATGTAGAATGTGTAAATTACAGGATCATAGAATATAGAATGTGTAAATTACAGGCTCATAGAATATAGAATGTGTAAATTACAGGATCATAGAATGTAGAATGTGTAAATTACAGGATCATAGAATATAGAACGTGTAAATTACAGGATCATAGAATATAGAACCTGTAAATTACAGGATCATAGAATATAGAACGTGTAAATTACAGGATCATAGAATATAGAACCTGTAAATTACAGGATCATAGAATGTAGAACATGTAAATTACAGGATCATAGAATGTAGAACGTGTAAATTACAGGATCATAGAATGTAGAATGTGTAAATTACAGGATCATAGAATATAGAATGTGTAAATTACAGGATCATAGAATGTAGAACGTGTAAATTACAGGATCATAGAATATAGAATGTGTAAATTACAGGATCATAGAATATAGAATGTGTAAATTACAGGATCATAGAATATAGAACCTGTAAATTACAGGATCATAGAATGTAGAACGTGTAAATTACAGGATCATAGAATATAGAACGTGTAAATTACAGGATCATAGAATGTAGAACGTGTAAATTACAGGATCATAGAATATAGAATGTGTAAATTACAGGATCATAGAATATAGAATGTATAAATTACAGGATCATAGAATATAGAACCTGTAAATTACAGGATCATAGAATATAGAATGTGTAAATTACAGGATCATAGAATGTAGAACATATAGAATCGGTAAACTTTCATGCCAGTCCCCAAATTGGAAGAGTCATATTACTAAATTAAATTGTTAATTGCATGTTAATTTAGAAGTGAAAGTAATCACGTTACTGATTACTTTATTTTTCATGTCACCGTAATCCTCCCAACCCGTTGTGTGTGTGTGTGTGTGTGTCTGTCAGGCGTATTATGTCTGTATAAATGAGTCTTGTGAGAGCATCTACCTTCAGTCCCAGAAACACATGTACACTATTATCATAATCTCTCTGAGACAAACACGTGAGAATATATCAATAGACTGAGAAATGACAGGAAATCAAACGTATTGGTCGTGTTTAATACAGAAGTAAACGATGGAAAGTTCTCCATGCTCTCTGTCATTCAATCTCTCCCTCTCCATATCTTTCTTTCCGCAGAGAACTATCCTTTCTTCTCCCCTCTTTCCACTCTCCATCTGTCCGTCCTCCTCTGTCCTTCTCTCTCTCCTTCTCTCCGTCCTTCTCTCTCTCTTTCTCTCCTTCCCTCTCGGTTGTATCGAAAATGTAAGTAACAGGCTGCTGTGGAAACCGAGCTTCCTATCAGTAAAACTAATCTACCGAGTCTGTAATCACGTGTGGGTCCATACCATGATAAACCAGTCACTACTGTGTATCCATACCATGGTAAACCAGTCATAGCTGTGTGTCCATACCATGGTAAACCACTCATAGCTGTGTGTCCATACCATGGTAAACCAGTCACTACTGTGTGTGTGTCTATACCATGGTAAACCAGTCATAGCTGTGTCCATACCATGGTAAACCAGTCATAGCTGTGTCCACACCATGATAAACCAGTCATAGCTGTGTGTGTGTCTATACCATGGTAAACCAGTCATAGCTGTGTGTGTGTCTATACCATGATAAACCAGTCATTGCTGTGTGTGTGTCTATACCATGGTAAACCAGTCATAGCTGTGTGTGTGTCCATACCATGGTAAACCAGTCATAGCTGTGTGTGTGTCTATACCATGGTAAACCATTCATAGCTGTGTGTGTGTCTATACCATGATAAACCAGTCATAGCTGTGTGTGTCTCCGTACCATGATAAACCATCATTCTGGGACCTCTGTTGGAGCGTTCTGGGACCGCCGCTGTTGGAGCGTTCTGGGACCGCTGTTGGAGCTTTCTGGGACCGCTGTTGGAGCGTTCTGGGACCGCTGTTGGAGCGTTCTGGGACCGCTGTTGTTGGAGCGTTCTGGGACCGCTGTTGTTGGAGCGTTCTGGGACTGCTGTTGGAGCGTTCTGGGACCGCTGTTGGAGCGTTCTGGGACCTCTGTTGTTGGAGCGTTCTGGGACCTCTGTTGTTGGAGCGTTCTGGGACCTCTGTTGTTGGAGCGTTCTGGGACCGCTGTTGTTGGAGCGTTCTGGGACCTCTGTCGGAGCGTTCTGGGACCGCTGTCGGAGCGTTCTGGGACCGCTGTTGTTGGAGCGTTCTGGGACCTCTGTTGGAGCGTTGTACTAACATTGTAGGACTGTTGCAGAAGTGTTGTAGGAACGTTTTATGAGGAATGTAGGAACGTTGTAGGAGCATTGTGAGAACATTACTTCAGAGCCTTGGTTTCTCAAATGATTGCCTCGCCTGGTTCACCAACTACTTCTCTGATTGAGTTCAGTGTGTCAAATCGGAGGGTCTGTTGTCCGGACCTCTGGCAGTCTCTATGGGGGTGCCACAGGGTTCAATTCTATCGGGCCGACTCTTTTCTCTGTATATATCAATGATGTCGCTCTTGCTGCTGGTGATTCTCTGATCCACCTCTACGCAGACGACACCATTCTGTATACGCCTCCAGACGAGCTTCAATGCCATACAACTCTCCTTCCGTAGCCTCCAACTGCTCTTAAATGCAAGTAAAACTAAATGCATGCTCTTCAACCGATCGCTGCCTGCACCCGCCCGCCCGTCCAGCATCACTAGTCTGGACGGTTCTGACTTAGAATATGTGGACAACTACAAATACCTAGGTGTCTGGTTAGACTGTAAACTCTCCTTCCAGACTCACATCAAACATCTCCAATCCAAAATGAAATCTGGAATTGGCTTCCTATTTCGCAACAAAGCCTCTTTCACTCATGCTGACCATCCTACTGTTACGTACGCCTCTAGGAAGAGGGAACGCAACACCCTGCTACAACTCAACTCTCCGTGGTGTGAAAGAGGTACGGGACTGCAGGTGGAGGTATAGAGGTACGGGACTGCAGGTGGAGGTATAGAGGTACGGGACTGCAGGTGGAGGTATAGAGGTACGGGACTATAGGTGGAGGTATAGAGGTACGGGACTGTAGGTGGAGGTATAAAGGTACGGGACTGTAGGTGGAGTTATAGAGGTATGTGACTGCAGGTGGAGGTATAGAGGTATGGGACTGTAGGTGGAGGTAAAGAGGTATGGGACTGTAGGTGGAGGTATAGAGGTATGGGACTGTAGGTGGAGGTATGGGACTGTAGGTGGAGGTATAGGACTGTAGGTGGAGGTATAGAGGTACGGGACTGTAGGTGGAGGTATAGAGGTACGGGACTGTAGGTGGAGGTATAGAGGTACGGGACTGTAGGTGGAGGTATAGAGGTACGGGACTGTAGGTGGAGGTATAGAGGTACGGGACTGTAGGTGGAGGTAAAGAGGTACGGGACTGTAGGTGGAGGTACAGAGGTATGGGACTGTAGGTATAGAGGTATGGGACTGTAGGTATAGAGGTATGGGACTGTAGGTATAGAGGTATGGGACTGTAGGTGGAGGTATAGAGGTATGGGACTGTAGGTGGAGGTATAGAGGTATGGGACTGTAGGTGGAGGTATAGAGGTATGGGACTGTAGTGGAGGTATAGAGGTATGGGACTGTAGGTGGAGTTATAGAGGTATGGGACTGTAGGTGGAGTTATAGAGGTATGGGACTGCAGGTGGAGGTATAGAGGTATGTGACTGCAGGTGGAGGTATAGAGGTATGGGACTGTAGGTGGAGGTAAAGAGGTATGGGACTGTAGGTGGAGGTATAGAGGTATGGGACTGTAGGTGGAGGTATGGGACTGTAGGTGGAGGTATAGGACTGTAGGTGGAGGTATAGAGGTATGGGACTGTAGGTGGAGGTATAGAGGTATGGGACTGTAGGTGGAGGTATAGAGGTATGGGACTGTAGGTGGAGGTATAGAGGTATGGGACTGTAGGTGGAGGTATAGAGGTATGGGACTGTAGGTGGAGGTATAGAGGTATGGGACTGTAGGTGGAGGTATAGAGGTATGGGACTGTAGGTGGAGGTATAGAGGTATGGGACTGCAGGTGGAGGTATAGAGGTATGGGACTGTAGGTGGGGGTATGGGACTGTAGGTGGAGGTATAGAGGTATGGGACTGTAGGTGGAGGTATAGAGGTATGGGACTGTAGGTGGAGGTATAGAGGTATGGGACTGTAGGTGGAGGTATAGAGGTATGGGACTGTAGGTGGAGGTATAGAGGTATGGGACTGTAGGTGGAGGTATAGAGGTATGGGACTGTAGGTGGAGGTATAGAGGTATGGGACTGTAGGTGGAGGTATAGAGGTATGGGACTGTAGGTGGAGGTATAGAGGTATGGGACTGTAGGTGGAGGTATAGAGGTATGGGACTGTAGGTGGAGGTAAAGAGGTATGGGACTGTAGGTATAGAGGTATGGGACTGTAGGTGGAGGTATAGAGGTATGGGACTGTAGGTATAGAGGTATCGGACTGTAGGTGGAGGTAAAGAGGTATGGGACTGTAGGTGGAGGTATAGAGGTATGGGACTGTAGGTGGAGGTATAGAGGTATGGGACTGTAGGTGGAAGTATAGAGGTATGGGACTGTAGGTGGAGGTATAGAGGTATGGGACTGTAGGTGGAGGTATAGAGGTATGGGACTGTAGGTGGAGGTATAGAGGTATGGGACTGTAGGTGGAGGTATAGAGGTATGGGACTGTAGGTGCGAGTAAGGATGACAAAAGGTAGAGAATTACCGTTTACAGGTAATTTATTCCGTCGCATGGTAATTTTGGGGAAAAGGGGCTGGACAGAATCAAAGCAAATATCAAAGCCCCCTCTCCTACCTTACCTGTCTATCCACTACTTACCTATCTAGCACCGCCTGGTGCACTAACCAATATGCTGGGGATGGTCCGCCCAGGTCTTACCTGCCCACCCACTACTTACCTAACTAGCACCACCTAGTGCACTAACCAAAATACAGGGGGTGGTCCGCCCAGGTCTTACCTGCCCACCCACTACTTATCTAACACCACCTGGTTCACTAACCAATATGCAGGGGATGGTCCGCCCAGGTCTTACCTGCCTACCCACTACTTACCTATCTAGCACCGCCTGGTGCACTAACCAATATACAGGGGATGGTCCGCCCAGGTCTTACCTGCCTACCCACTACTTACCTATCTAGCACCGCCTGGTGCACTAACCAATATACAGGGGATGGTCCGCCCAGGTCTTACCTGCCCACCCACTACTTACCTAACTAGCACCGCCTGGTGCACTAACCAATATACAGGGGATGGTCCGCCCAGGTCTTTCCTAGTGTGCATAGACAGTAAACTACTACGGGTAATGTATGCCCGCGGGCCTCTTGCCTAAGCACTCCCCAGGTGCCTTCCCCTTCCCCCCCTGGGAACAAAGGAAACAGAATAACAAACAATTGTAAGTAAACAATGTCAATTATCAAAACCACAGTTCTATTGGCACACACACACACACACACACACACACACACACACACACACACACACACACACACACACACACACACATACATACCTCAAATCAGCAGCTACACAATACTTAAGAAAACTCTGAACACAGAATTAGCCTTCTCTCTCAGCAATCATCTCCACTCTCTGAGCAACAGAACACTGGCTTATATAGCTTTGGGGAGTCGGTAATGGGGTACAGCTGTATCCTGACGAAGTGGCGTGGCCAATCAGCTGCTTGGGGAAATTCAGGAAGCCATTCTGAAACACAAATACAAATACACAAACCACAACACAGAAACTGGGGAACGTAACACCTACCGATCCTCGACTTCGGCGATGTCATTTACAAAATAGCCTCCAACACTCTACTCAATAAACTGGATGCAGTCTATCACAGTGCCATCCGTTTTGTCACCAAAGCCCCATATACAACCCACCACTGCGACCTGTACGCTCTCGTTGGCTGGCCTTCACTTCATACTCGTCGCCAAACCCACTGGCTCCAGGTTATCTACAAGACCCTGCTAGGTAAAGTCCCCCCTTATCTCAGCTCGCTGGTCACCATAGCAGCACCCACCTGTAGCACGCGCTCCAGCAGGTATATATGGTATATATCTCTGGTCACCCCCAAAGCCAATTCCTCCTTTGGTCGTCTCTCCTTCCAGTTCTCTGCTGCCAATGACTGGAACGAACTACAAAAATCTCTGAAACTGGAAACACTTATCTCCCTCACTAGCTTTAAGCACCAGCTGTCAGAGCAGCTCACAGATCTCTGCACCTGTACATAGCCCATCTATAATTTAGCCCAAACAACTACCTCTTCCCCTACTGTATTTATTTATTTATTTTGCTCCTTTGCACCCCAGTATTTCTACTTTGCACTTTCTTCCACTACAAATCTACCATTCCAGTGTTTTAATTGCTATATTGTATTAACTTTGCCACCATGGCCTATTTATTGCCTTTACCTCCCTTATCTCACCTCATTTGCTCACATTGTATATAGACTTATTTTTCTACTGTATTATTGACTGTATGTGTTGTTTTACTCCATGTGTAACTCTGTGTTGTTGTATGTTGTCGAACTGCTTTGCTTTATCTTGTCCAGGTCGCAGGTGTAAATGAGAACTTGTTCTCAACTTGCCTACCTGGTTAATTAAATAAAGGTGAAATAAATAAAAAAATAAATTGTTCATTGTTATGATATTGGTTACTATTGATTTGTTTTTGTAGCACATTTGGACGGTAGCCCTGACTGCAACTCAAACCCAGGTCCAGCGACGGACTGTCAACCCAGCACCTTGACCGTTATGGCAAGAGATCTGAAAACCTTGATTAGGTCTCTTGGCGTTGGGTTACGGTTGCTTAAGTATTGATTAGTTGTCCATTAGTATTGGCTTACGGTTGCATGAACAGAGAGAGGGTGCTCTGGGGTAGAGCATGAACAGAGAGAGGGCACTCTGGGGTAGAGCATGAACAGAGGGTGCTCTGGAGTAGAGCATGAACAGAGAGAGGGTGCTCTGGGGTAGAGCATGAACAGAGAGAGGGTGCTCTGGGATAGAGCGTGAACAGAGGGTGCTCTGGAGTAGAGCATGAACAGAGAGAGGGTGCTCTGGGGTAGAGCATGAACAGAGAGAGGGTGTTCTGGGGTAGAGCGCTCTAGGATAGAGCATGAACAATGACAGTGCTCTGGGGTAGAGCATGAACAGAGAGAGGGTGCTCTGGGGTAGAGCATGAACAGAGAGAGGGTGCTCTGGGGTAGAGCATGAACAGAGAGAGGGTGGTCTGGGGTAGAGCATGAACAGAGAGAGGGTGCTCTGGGGTAGAGCGCTCTGGGGTAGAGCATGAACAGTGAGAAGGTGTTCTGGGGTAGAGCATGAACAGAGAGAGGGTGCTCTGGGGTAGAGCGCTCTGGGGTAGAGCATGAACAGTGAGAGGGTGTTCTGGGGTAGAGCATGAACAGAGAGAGGGTGCTCTGGGGTAGAGCGCTCTGGGGTAGAGCATGGACAGTGAGAGGGTGCTCTGGGATAGAGCATGAACAGAGAGAGGGTGCTCTGGGGTAGAGCGCTCTGGGGTAGAGCATGAACAGAGAGAGGGTGTTCTGGGGTAGAGCATGAACAGAGAGAGGGTGCTCTGGGGTAGAGCATGAACAGAGAGAGGGTGCTCTGGGGTAGAGCATGAACAGAGAGAGGGTGCTCTGGGGTAGAGCATGAAAAGTGAGAGGCTGGTCTGGGGTAGAGCATGAACAGAGAGAGGGTGCTCTGGGGTAGAGCATGAACAGAGAGAGGGTGTTCTGGGGTAGAGCATGAACAGAGAGAGGGTGCTCTGGGGTAGAGCATGAACAGAGAGAGGGTGGTCTGGGATAGAGCATGAAAAGTGAGAGGCTGGTCTGGGGTAGAGCATGTCTGCGTTGCAATTCATCCCAAAGGTGTTCAATGGCGTTGAGGTCACGGCTCTGTGCAGGCCAGTCAAGTTCTTCCACACCAATCTTAACAAACCATTTCTGTACGGACCTCGCTTAGTGCACAGGGGCATTGTCATGCTGAAACAGGAAAGGGCCTTTCCCAAAATTTGCCACAAACTATGTACAGGGAGTACCGGTACAGAGTTAATGTGCGGGGGCACTGGTTAGTCGAGGTAATTGAGGTAATATGTACATGTCGGTAGAGTTATTAAAGTGACTATGCATAGATAATAACAGAGAGTAGCAGCGGCGTAAAAGAGGGGTATTGGTAGCCCTTTGGTTAGCTCTTCAGGAGTCTCATGGCTTGGGGGTAGAAGCTGTTAAGAAGCCTCTTGGACCTAGACTTTGCGCTCCGGCACCGCTTGCCAGAACAGTCTTTGACAATTTTTAGGGCCTTCCTCTGACACCGCCTGGTATAGAGGTTCTGGATGGCAGGAAGCTTGGCCCTAGTGATGTACTGGGCCGTACGCACTACCCTCTGTAGTGCCTTCCGGTCGGAGGCCAAGCAGTTGCCATACCAGGCAGGGATGCAACCGGTCAGAATGCTCTCGATGGTGCAGCTGTAGAACCTTTTGAGGATTTGATGACCCATGCCAAATCTTTTCAGTGTCCCGAGGGGGAATATGTTTTGGCGAGCCCTCTTCACGACTGTCTTGGTGTGCTTGGACCATGTTAGTTTGTTGGTGATGTGGACACCAAGGAACTTGAAGCTCTCGACCTGCTCCACTACAGCCCGTCGATGAGAATGGGGGCATGCTTGGTCGTCCGTTTCCTGTAGTCCACAATCATCTCCTTTCTATGCTGTAGCGTTAAGATTTCCCTTGACTGGAACTAAGGGGCCCAAACCATGAAAAACATCCCCAGACCATTATTCCTCCTCCACCAAACTTTACAGTTGTATTCGGACAGGCACTGTGTATTCGGACAGGTAGTGTTCTCCTGGCATACGCCAAACTCAGATTTGTCCGTCGGACTGCCAGATGGTGAAGCGTGATTCATCACTCCAGAGAACACGTTTCCACTGCTCTAGAGTCGAATGGAGGTGAGCTTTATACCACTCCAGCCAACTTTTTGCATTGCACATTGTGATCTTAGGCTTGTGTGCGGCTGCTCGGCCATGGAAACCAATTTCATGAAGCTCCCGACGAACAGTTCTTGTGCTGACGTTGCTTCCAGAGGCAGTTTAGTGAGTGTTGCAACCGAGGACAGATGTTTGTTATGTGCTTCAGCACTCAGCGGGTCCTGTTCTGTGAGCTTGTGTGGCCTACCACTTCGCGGCTGAGCCGTTGTTGCTCCTAGACGTTTCCACTTCACAATAACAGCTCTTACAGTTGACCGGGATCTAGCAGGGCAGAAATTTGACGAACTGACTTGTTGGAAAGGTGGCATCCTATGACGGTGCCATGTTGAAAGTCACTAAGCTCTTACATTTACATTTTAGTCATTTAGCAGACGCTCTTATCCAGAGCGACTTACAGTAGTGAATGCATACATTTCATACAATTTCATACATTTTTTTTTTCCTGTCCTCTTCAGTAAGGCCGTTCTACTGCCAATGTTTGTCTATGGAGATTGCATGGCTGTGTGCTCGATTTAATCACCAATACTCTCACTACCTCCCTTCTCCCTGTCCACCCTCTTTCTGCTCTTCTCCCTCTCCTCTCCTCTCCTCTCCTCTCCTCTCCTCTCCTCTCCTCTCCTCTCCTCTCCTCTCCTCTCCTCTCCTCTCCTCTCCTCCCTCTCTCCTCTCCTCCCCTCTCTCCTCTCTGTCCTCCCTCTCTCCTCTCCTCTCCTCTAATAATATTTATTATTTATTGTCTTGCATCAAAATAACCAGGTTTTTCCAGATGTGTGTGTCTGTCCCTCGCCCCTCATAACATATGAAGGACAGCTACATTTTCAAGCATCATCTCCTCCCCTCTCTTCCTCTCTCTCTCTCCTCTTCTCTTCCCGCTCCTCTCCTCTTCTGCCCTCTCCTACCCTCTCCTCTCATCCCCTCTCCTCTCTTCTGCCCTCCTCTCTCCACGCCCCTGCCCTGTCCTCTCCTCTTCTGCCCTCCTCTCTCCTCTCCTCCCCTTCCCTCTCCTCTCCTCTTCTGCCCTCTCTCCTCTCCTCTCTTCCGCTCCTCTTTTCTGTCCTCCCTCTCTCCTCTTCCACTCCTGTCCTCCTCTCTCTGTCCTCCCTCTCTCCTCTCTCCTCTCCTCTCTGTCCTCCCTCTCCTCTAATAATAATATTTATTGTCTTGCATCAAAATAACCAGGTTTTTCCAGATGTGTGTGTCTGTCCCTCGCCCCTCATAACGTATGAAGGCAGCTCTATTTTCATGCATCACATCCTCTCCTCTCCTCTTCTCTCCACTTCTAACCTCTCCTCTCCTCCCATTCCCTCCCCTCTCTCCTCTCCTATCCTCTCTCCTCTTCTCTTCTGCCCTGCCCTCTCCTCCCTGTCCAGTCCTCTCCTCTTCTGGTCTCTCCTCTTCTGCCCTCTTCTCTTCTCCCTGTCCTGCCAATCCTCCCTCGACCTAGTCCTGCCAATCCTCCCTCGACCTAGTCCTGCCAATCCTCCCTCGACCAAAAACAGCAGATCTGGGACAGGTAGTACGTCCGGTGAACAGGTCAGGGTTCCATAAGCGCAAGCAGAACAGTTGAAACTGGAGCAGCAGCACGATCAGGTGGACTGGGGACAGCCAGGAGTCATCAGGCCAGGTAGTCCTGAGGCATGGTCCTAGGGCTCAGGTCCTCCGGGAGGAGAGGGAGAGAGAATTAGAGGGAGTGTACTTAAATTCACACAGGACACCAGATAAGACTGGAGAATTACACCAGATATAACAGACTGATCCTAGCCCCCTGGCACATAGACTATTGCAGCATTTGTCTTTAAACAGGTCAACATTCACAAAGCCGCGGGGTCAGACGGATTACCAGGACGTGAACTGAAAGCGGGGACCAACTGACAAGTGTCTTCACGACTGTGTGGCCAAACACGACTCCAACACCATCATTAAGTTTGCTGATGACACAACAGTGGTAGGCCTGATCATCGACAACGATGAGTCAGCCTATAGGGAAGAGGTCAGAGAACTGGCAGTGTGGTGCCAGGACAACAACCTCTCCCTCGATGTGAGCAAGACAAAAGGAGCTGATCGTGGACTATAGGAAAAGGCGGGCCGAACAGGCCCCCATTAACATCGACAGGGCTGTAGTGGAGCGGGTCGAGGGTTTCAAGTTCCTTGGTGTCCACATCACCAATGAACTCATGGTCCAAACACACCAAGACAGTTGTGAAGAGGGCACGACAACACCTTTTCCCCCTCAGGAGACTGAAAAGACTTGGCATGGGTCCCCAGACCCTCAAAAAGTTATACAGCTGCGCCATCCTGACCGGTTGCATCACCGCCTGATATGGCAACTGCTCAGCATCTGACCGTAAGGCGCTACAGAGGGTAGTGCGTACGGCCCAGTACAACACTGGGGCCAAGCTGCCTGCCATCCAGGACCTCTACACCAGGCGGTGTCAGAGGAAGGCCCTGAAAATTGTCAAAGACCCCAGCCTCCCCAGTCATAGACTGTTCTCTCTACTACCGCATGGCAAGCTGTACCGCAGCAAATAATCAAATGGTCACCCGGACTATTTACATTGACCCCTCCCCCCCTCCATTTGCTTTGTACACTGCTGCTACTCGCTGTTTATTATCTGTGTGTAGTCACTTCACCCCTACCTACATGTTTATTTAAAAATATTTATATATTTCATCTTTATTTAACCAGGTAGGCCAGTTGAGAACAAGTTCTCATTTACAACTGCGAACTGGCCAAGATAAAGCAAAGCATTGTGACAAAAAACAACACAGAGTTGTTGGGATAAACAAACGTACAGCCAATAACACAGTAAAAAAATCTGGAGTAAGGAGGTAAGGCAATAAATAGGCCAATAGTTGGGAAGTAATTACAATTTAGCAAATGAACACTGGAGTGATAGATGTGCAGATGATGATGATGATGTGCAAAGTAGAGCGATATAGAGATAATGGGGTGCAAAAGAGCAGAAAATGTGTTGGCTTTGGGGGTGACCAGTGAGATATACCTGCTGGAGCGCGTGCTACGGGTGGGTGCTGCTATGGTAACCAGTGAGCTGACATAAGGCGGAGCTTTACCTAGCAAAGACTTATAGATGACCTGGAGCCAGTGGGTTTGGCGACTGTAGTAACCTGGTATATTTATGTTTACCAATAGATCGCAGTATTGCAACGAATATGTAGCGAGGGCCAGCCGACGAGAGCATACAAGTCGCAGTGGTGGGTGGTATATGGGGCTTTGGTGACAAAACAGATGGCACTGTGATAGACTGCATCCAGTTTGCTGAGTAGAGTGTTGAAAGCTATTTTGTAAATGACATCGGCAAAGTTGAGGATCGGTCGGAGAGTCAGTTTTACGAGGGTATGTTTGGCAGCGTGAGTGAAGAACACTTTGTTGCGAAATAGGAAGTCGATTCTAGATTTAATTTTGGATTGGAAATGCTTAATATGAGTCTGGAAGGAGAGTTTATAGTCTAGCCAGACACCTAGGTATTTGTAGTTGTCCACATATTCTAAGTCCAAACTGTCCAGAGTAGTGATGCTAGTCGGGCGGGCGGGTGTGGGAAGCGATCGATTGAAGAGCATGCATTTAGTTTTACTTGTATTTAAGAGCAGTTGGAGGCCACAGAAGGAGTGTTGTATGGCATTGAAGCTCGTTTGGAGGGTTGTTAACACAGTGTCCAAAGAAGGGCCAGATGTATACAGAGTGGTGTCGTCTGCGTAGAGGTGGATTAAGGAATCACCAGCAGCAAGAGCGACATCGTTGTTATATACAGAGAAAAGAGTCGCCCCGAGAATTGAACCCTGTGTCACCCCCATAGAGACTGCCAGAGGTCCGGACAACAGGCCCTCCGATTTGACACCCTGAACTGTATCTGAGAAGTAGTTGGCTGAACCAGGTGAGGCAGTCAGTCGAGAAGCCAAGGCTATTGAGTCTAGCCGATAAGAATACGATGATTGACAGAGTCAAAAGCCTTGGCCAGGTCGATGAAGACGGCTGCACAGTACTGTCTGCACAGTACTACCGATGGCAGTTATGAAATCGTTTAGTACCTTGAGCGTGGCTGAGGTGCACCCGTGACCAGCTCAGAAGCCGGATTGCACAGCGTAGAAGGTACGGTGGGATTCGAAATGGTCAGTGATCTGTTAACTTGGCTTTTGAAGACTTTAGAAAGGCAGGATGGATATAGGTCTGTAACAGTTTGGGTCTAGAGTGTCACACCTTTTGAAGAGGGGGATGAACGCGGCAGCTTTCCAATCTTTGGGGATCTCGGACAATACAAAAGAGAGGTTGAACAGACTAGTAATAGGGGTTGCAACAATGGCGGCGGATAAGTTTAGAAAGAAAGGGTCCAGATTGTCTAGCCCAGCTGATTTGTACAGGGTCAAGGTTTTGCAGCTCTTTCAGAACATCTGCTGTCTGGATTTGGGTGAAGGAGAAGCGGGGGGGGGGGGGGCTTGCCAAGTAGCTGCGGGGGGTGTAGAGCTGTTGGCCGGGGTTGGGGTAGCCAGGAGGAAAGCATGGCCAGCCGCAGAGAAATGCTTATTGAAATTGAAATTCTCGATTATTGTGGATTTATTGGTGGTGACAATGTTTCCTAGCCTCAGTGCAGTGGGCAGCTGGGAGGAGGTGCTCTTATTCTCCATGGACTTTACAGTGTCCCAAAACTTTTTGGAGTTAGAGCTACAGGATGCAAATTTCTGTTTGAAAAAGCTAGCCTTTGCTTTCCTAACTGACTGTGTGTATTGCTTTCCTTGACTTCCCTGAAAAGTTGCATATCACGGGGACTATTCGATGCTAATGCAGAACGCCACAGGATGTTTTTGTGCTGGTCAAGGGCAGTCAGGTCTGGAGTGAACCAAGGGCTATATCTGTTCTTAGTTCTACATTTTTTGAAAGGGGTATGCTTATTTTAGATGGGGAGGTAATTACTTTTAAAGAACAACCAGGCATCCTCTACTGACAGAATGAGGTCAATATCCTTCCAGGATACCCGGACCAGGTCGATTAGTAAGGCCTGCTTGCAGAAGTGTTTTAAGGAGCATTTGACAGTGATGAGGGGTGGTCGTTTGACCGCGGACCCATTACAGATGCAGGCAATGAGGCAGTGATCGCTGAGATCCTGATTTAAAACAGCAAGAGTTGTATTTAGAGGGCAAGTTGGTCAGGATAATATCTATGAGGGTGCCTATGTTTACGGATTTAGGGTTGTATCTGGTGGGTTCCTTGATAATTAGTGTGAGATTGAGGGCATCTAGCTTGGATTGTAGGATGGCCGGGGTGTTAAGCATGTCCCAGTTTAGGTCACCTAGCAAGACAAACTCTGAAGATAGATGGGAGACAATCAATTCACATATGGTGTCCAGGGTATAGCTGGGGGCTGAGGGGGGTCTATAATAGGTGGCAACAGTGTGAGACTTATTCCTGGAGAGATAATGTTTTTAATTAGAAGCTCGAAACTGTTTATGCACAGACCTGGAAAGTATGACAGAACTCTGCAGGCTATCTCTGCAGTAGATTGCAACTCCTCCCCTTTTGGCAGTTCTATCTTGACAGAAAATGTTGTAGTTGGGGATGGAAATTTCAGAATTTTTGGTGGCCTTCCTAAACCAGGATTCAGACACGGCAAGGACATCAGGGTTGGCGGAGTGTGCTAAAGCAGTGAGTAAAACAAACTTAGGGAGGAGGCTTCTAATGTTAACATGCATGAAACCAAGGCTTTTACGGAATGAGAGTGCATTGGGACACTCAGGGCCTGTACAAAATGTACAAAATAACTTGACTAACCTGTAACCCAGTACCCCCGCCCGGACTTGGTACCGGTACCCCCTGTATATAGCCTCCACATTGACTCTGTACCGGTACCCCCTGTATATAGCCTCCACATTGACTCTGTACCGTAATACCCTGTATATAGCCTCCACATTGACTCTGTACCGTTACCCCCCTGTATATAGCCTCCACATTGACTCTGTACCGTACACCCCTGTATTAGCCTCCACATTGACTCTGTACCGGTACCCCCTGTAATATAGCCTCCGACATTGACTCTGTACCGGTAAACCCCCTGTAATATAGCCTCCACATTGACTCTGTACCGGTAACCCACCCCTGTAATATAGCCCTCCACATTGACTCTGTATTCCGGTACCCCCCTGTATATAGCCTCCACATTGACTCTGTACCGGTACCACCCTGTATAGAGCCCTCCACATTGACTCTGTAACCGGTACCGCCACCCTGATATTAGCCTCCACATTGGACTCTGTACCGGTACCCCCCCTGTATATAGCCTCCACAGTGACTCTGTACCGTACCCCCCCTGTATGAGCCTCCACATTGACTCTGTACCGTGACCCCTGTATATGACCTCCACAATTGACTCTTGTACCGGTACCACTCCAACCCGGTATATAGCCTCCACATTGACTCTTGTACCGGTACCCCCTGTATATAGCCCTCCACAGTGACTCTATCTGTAACGGTACCCCCCCTGTATATAGCCTCCACATTGACGCTGTACCGGTACCCCCTGTATATAGCCTCCACATTGACGCTGTAACCGGGACCCCCCTGTATATAGCCTCCACATGGACTCTGTACCGGTACCTAGACACCCTGTAATAGCCTCCACAGTGACTGCTGTACCGGGAACAACCGCCCTGTATATAGCCTCCACATTGACTACTGTACCGTAACACCCTGTATATAGGCCTCCAATTGTACTCTGTACCGATAACCCCTTGTATATAGCCTCCACATTGACTCTGTACTGGTACCCCCTGTATAATAGCCTCCACATTGACTCTGTACCGTAACCCCCCCTTATATAGCCTCCACATTGACTCTGTACCGGTACCCCCTGTATATAGCCTCCACATTGACTCTGTACCGGTACCCCCTGTATATAGCCCCACATTGACTCTGTACCGGTACCCCCTGTATATAGCCTCCACATTGACTCTGTACCGGTACCCGATGTATATAGCCTCCACATTGACTCTGTACCGGTACCCCCTGTATATAGCCTCCACATTGACTCTGTACCGGTACCCCCTGTATATAGCCTCCCATTGACTCTGTACCGGTACCGCCATGTATATAGACCTCCACATTGACTCTGTACCGGTACCACCCCCTGTATATAGCCTCCACATTGCCTCTGTACCGTACCCCCTGTATATAGCCTCCACATTGACTCTGTACCGGTACCCCCCCTGTATATAGCCTCCACATTGACTCTGTACCGGTACCCCCTGTAATATAGCCTCCACATTGACTCTGTACCGTAATACCCTGTATATAGCCTCCACATTGACTCTGTACCCGGTACCCCCCTGGTATTAGCCTCCACATTGACTCTGTACCGGTACCCCCCTGTATATAGCCTCTACATTACTCTGTACCGGTACCCCATGTATATAGCCTCCACATTGACTCTGTAACAGTGTACCCCAGTATATGAGCCTCCACATTGACTCTGTACCGTTACCCACCCTGTATATAGCCTCCACATTGACTCTGTACCGTACCCCTGTATATAGCCTCCACATTGACTCTTGTACCGGTACCCCCCTGTATATAGGCCTCTACATTGACTCTGTACCGGTACCCGCATGTATATAGCCTCCACATTGACTCTGTACCGGTACCCCCTGTATATAGCCTCCACATTGACTCTGTACCGGTACCCCCCTGTATATAGCCTCCACATTGACTCTGTACCGGTACCCCCTGTATATATCCTCCACATTGACTCTGTACCGTACCCCCCGTATATGCCTCCACATTGACTCTGTACCGGTACCCCCCCCCGTATATAGCCTCCACATTGACTCTGTACCGGTACCCCCTGTATATAGCCTCCACATTGACTCTGTACCGGTACCCCCCCTGTATATAGCCTCTACATTGACTCTGTACCGTACCCCATGTATATAGCCTCCACATTGACTCTGTACCGTACCCCCTGTATAGCCTCCACATTGACTCTGTACCGTTACCCCCCCTGTATATAGCCTCTACATTGACTCTGTACCGGTACCCCATGTTATATCCTCCACCATTGACTCTGTACCGGTACCCCCCCTGTATATAGCCTCCACATTGACTCTGTAACCGGTACCCCATGTATATAGCCTCCACATTGACTCTGTACCGGTACCGCCCTGTATATGCCTCCACATTGACTCTGTACCGGTACCCCCCTGTATATAGCCTCCACATTGACTCTGTACCGGTACCCCCTGTATATAGCCTCTACATTGACTCTGTACCGGTACCCCATGTATATAGCCTCCACATTGACTCTGTACCGGTACCCCCTGTATATAGCCTCCACAGTGACTCTGTAACCGTACACCATGTATATAGCCTCCACATTGACTCTGTACCGGTACCCCCTGTAATAGCCCCACATTGACTCTTACCGGTACCCCCCTGTATATTCCTCTACATTGACTCTGTACCGGTACCCCTGTATATAGCCTCTTCATTGACTCTGTACCGGTACCCCCCCTGTATATATAGCCTCCACATTGACTCTGTACCGGTACCCCCTGTATATACCTCCACATTGACTCTGTACCGTAAACCCTGTATATAGCCTCTACATTG